>NW_015386230.1:2250619-2298269 GCF_001527695.2 Protobothrops mucrosquamatus
TGCTTTAGGGCATTGCCACCACATATGATAAAATGTTCCTTCTTTGTTTTTACATTTCCAACAATCCGGATCCATATTTTTGTATATTTTAGCCAATCTCGCCGGTGCTAAATGCCATCTGTAGAACATTTTGTATTGGTTTTCCTTGTATGCAGTTGACATACATAGGGAAAAGAAAAAATGTATTGTGTATTATGTTTGTTTGTAAAAAAAAAAAAGGAAAAATAAAAAAGAAAATTTTAAAAAAGAAGTTGTAGTCCAAAGTGTCTGAAGGACTCCAAATTTACTAAATGTAATTTCTTACAGTGTAATAAGTAGCCACATAGAAAGAAGATAACATGTGGCTTTACTCTAAAAGGAATATTTTACCTGGCTGTTTTTGGTGACTTTCTATTTAGCCAGCTGAGTGATCTTGGGCCCATCAGTCCAACTCGTGTCACAGGGTTGTTGTGGGAAAAATAGGAGGAGGAAGGAGTATTGTGAGTGTTCGCTGTCTTATTTATAAAAATAATAAAAGTGGGAAATAGAGTAATATAAAATAATTATGGGTGCCTAGAGCTTTTTTTTTAACCTTGTTTAGCAGCAAAATCTGAAACTATTAGGTTATACTCACTTTGTTGCTTGCAAGGAATCTTATGCTTTTTATTTTATTCTAAAAAGGTATTTTGCTCATTTTTCTTTTCCATTCAGGTGCCAGGTTTCTTCAAAGGGATTTCAATGACGGTTTTAATGGCATCACTGATTTCATCATTTTCATTTGGAATCTATAAAAACTTCCTTTATGGTATCTGTAGATTACGATATGGCTCTGCAGACAGAAAACCATCAAAAGTGGATATATCTTTTGCAGGTTGTGTTACTGGAGCTGTCCGGGTAGGTTAAAAAATAAAATAATACGGGGTGAATCTATCTGTGTGCTGAGGGAACAGGATTTGTCAGCATCTCCTATTTATCTCCAAATCTTTAGAAGTGAGATGGACAATCTGTGGTCCCAAGTTCCTTTTTGTGGTCTCAGAGTTTCCACTCTGAGCACTGTAGTTTCCAACTGTTTAGATGTAGAAAAACAACTAAAGTTGCATTCTAAATCCTAAAACGCATGTAATATGTTAACTTACCTTAAACTGAACTGAATCAGAAAAATCCTTGTCTTTCTCAGGTATATGATCCAACTTTTTCAGTATGAACCTCTCACACACACACCCTGAAATATTAAGCAGGTCCTCCCTGCTACTAAAATGTTGCCTATTCGTCTAGACCAGGGGTGTCAAACTGCCGGCTCGCGGGCCAGATGCATCATAGCGAAACTGTGTCCACCCCATTGCCAACAGTGGCAAAAAAGTCGTGAGTCTGACACCCCTGCTCTGTAATTTTCTGTTACAGAAAATTTTCAGAGCAGATATGCCAAATGCAAACATGATTGGAAAATATAGGAATACATTTTGATCAAAGAATCAGATATGATACATGAAATTGAGGTAAGGTCTTCCAGATCCTGGGCAGCAAGATCTGATTCTAATATATATCCTAACTCTAATCTATATTCTAACTCTTTAATTATAATTCTCTAGGTTGTGCTAATATCACCTGCAGAAATAGCCAAAGTAAGATTACAGATCCAGAAAGAGCCACATTCCTTAATAGGATCATCTCATCCCTTTGACTCCAGACCTAAGTATCAAGGTTCTTTGCATTGTTTGAGGACAATAGTGAAAGAAGAAGGCCTTGCAGGTCTGTACAAAGGATCTTTGGCTCTGTTGGGCAGGGATTGTCATTCATGTGGAGCGTATTTTCTCACCTACTCTGTCCTGTGTGACTGGCTTACTCCAACTGGTAAAAACAAACCAGGTATGTGCATTAAATGGGAATCATCTGTTTCAGAAGCTGTAGATGTATTCATTTTTATCTTGCATTTTTCTTTGTCACCCTGTGGTATACAAACTTTTTAAAGCATCATTAAGGATACTGAGGTAGAATATGTTAGTCTTTTGAATACAGGATGTCTTCCCTCAGATGTCTGCCAGTGTTTACATGTACACACAGCTGTGTCAGGATGACTCTTGGAGAACTTCTTCTTTATATTTAATTTTAGTCCTATTTTTTCACTATGCTCCTTGATTTTTATAAATAGAGGTTGCACATCCTTTGCATATAAAATAAGGTAAAATAAGCTTAATGATAATTCACATAAATTACACAGGTTGTGTAACATAGTTAAAGTACTTGTTACAAAATTCTGTTTGAACTCTTATGAAACTGGTTGACAGAGGCTGTGTCCTCTGATGTCATTCACCAGCTTTTCCTGCATAAAAGGATTTTTTTAAAGCTTTGTTCTCTTGAATGTATGGTAACTAATGCTGTGCATTTAAATTTTAAATTATTAAATATGCATATATTTTGGGAAAGTTTATAATTTATTGTAAAAGTTGACATATGACTTTAAGTTTCTGTATCAACCCATTACTGAAGCAGCAAGAATTGTGCAAGGATTTTTCAAATTGTGATTTTTTAAAATCATTTTATGACTTGGTGAGAGCAAAGGGAAGTTGTATGAAGTGGTATCTATAGATAAGGTAGAAGCATGGATGATTTACAAGCCTAGAAAAGTTTGAAGGGGTTTAGTAAATGGTGTTGATCTAAACTTGGTTTAGCTGTTTTGGCCTAATATTGTTTACCTGGAAAGGGAATGGTGTGAAGGATATTTATATGCTCAATAAGTGAGGAAAGAAGGGGTGGAAAAAGAAAAAAAAAAGACAAATCTTGAGGCAGCAGCCTTCACCACCCCTCCTTAATTCTGTGGGTGATTGCCGAAATCATTTTAGGTTTTAAGTAGAGAGTACCCTAATGTAAAAAAAAAAAGTATTTGTGTATTACTGTGCAAAGAAGCTCTCATCTATGAAAGTGAAGGAAAGTATAATAAATACAGGAGTATTCACCTTTCTGAGTATGAGGCATAGAAAATGATTATTCATTATAGTAGGAAAATGAGTTAAGATTTCTTTTTGCTTGCCTTAAGAGTTTTCTTTTGGTTCAATACCCTTGCTTGACCAATACAATTTGTCAGAAGAATAATAAATAATAATTTAAGAGTTGTATTTGAAATTGCATG
Organism: Protobothrops mucrosquamatus; assembly: GCF_001527695.2. Taxonomy (NCBI): domain Eukaryota; kingdom Metazoa; phylum Chordata; class Lepidosauria; order Squamata; family Viperidae; genus Protobothrops; species Protobothrops mucrosquamatus. The sequence continues at coordinate 2,253,726 of NW_015386230.1, forward strand.
GGAAGTACGATGGTAAAGATGTGGACTCAGATTGCTTCCCACTATTATTACTTTCACTAATAGGGTTGCAGGGTCATTCTGGGGTCAGGTAGCTTATAAACAAAGAAATAAATGAACAAATAAATAAATATTACAGCCCACCCTCTTCCTATCTATTGCCCTCCAAATTACCAATTACCAGAATTTCTAGCCAGTATTCCCAAAACACTGAGGAAAAGCTGATACTCTGGCTAACAACTTATTGTAGCAGATTACAAAAGTGTAATAAAGTTTTATTTAAGGTAAAACTATAACAACTTGAGCCTTGAAGAAAATACCTGTTTCCCCCTTACTGAAGTGTTGCCTTGCAGGAAACCCCCCCCCCAATAATCTGGCTCTCACACTATATTTAAACTTACATTGTAAACAGATTATTCAAATCTGTGACACAATCCTGTAGCTTAGTTTGAACAGAAAGTCATAAAAATCAAAATGAGATGAAGACAGTGAACCTTATTTGGAATTTTTCAGCAAACAACTCAGTCCAATAAAGGTAGTATTTGAAGAGGGAGGGAAACTACTATCACATGCCTACTTGAAAAGGGGAAGGATGATGACTAATAGAATTAGAGAACTTCTTGAATGCCTCATCTTGTGTTTCACAATAGGAATGTCAGCAGTGGTGGGATTCAAATATGTGAACAACCTGTTCTTTGTGTGGATGCTGCTTCCGGAAGTCCATTCTGGGCCTGGGCAACAAACAATTAGCTACCGGTTCTACCGAAGTGGTGCAAACCAGCTGAATCCCACCACTGAATGTCAGGCATTTTGGGCATGAACTATGGAAAGCAGGTCAAAAAGGCATTATGACATTTTTATTTTAGCTATGCCTTTTTTTCTAATAGTCTTAATAAAAGATACATGATATGAAGAGTTATATCAATGTAGCAAAGTATCTCAAATTCTTAATGTTCAGATCTGGTTATAAGTGGTTACTCTATAATGTGTTTAAATATGGTTATTTATATGGTGTGTCCAGGATTCAAAGGGGCCAGCCAGATGACCTTGGAAAATGTTTGATATCCTCCATGAATTTCTTTAATTTCTTTTTGACAGCCATATTAGGCTACTATCATCAAATTCTGTAGTCACACGTTTCATAATTCCTATGTGTGTACATGTGTGTTTTTGTGTTAGATGGAGTTTAATTTGATAATGAGGACTGAAGGTCTTCTCTTGGCTTGGGAAAATGACACAGTTACTCATGTTTTGCCTTGAACTGATATTTTATGAGGATTATATTAATTTACATAATGCTTTATTTACCCAAAGGAAGATGACACTGAGTTTAAGATGATTCTCTCTCAAAAAAGAAGATAAAAAACAAAAACAAAAAACTTGTCAAACTTCACTACTTTATTTTCAGCCAATATAAGAAATCCTCCTATGTTAAGGTGGGAGAAATGGCTTTCTTTGAGGTACTTATAGTAGTGTTAATAGAAAGTTTGGGATATTTTTTTTACCAACATTTGGATTTTTAATAATTTTGGAGTATTAATGATAACTCATGCTATTTATACTTATGTTTACAGACCTGTGGGCTGTGCTTATATCTGGGGGCTGTGCTGGTGTTCTTGCCTGGGGTACAGCAACCCCAATGGATGTCATTAAAGCCCGAATGCAAGCAGATGGTGATGGACAGCGTAAATATACTGGACTAATGCATTGTGTCAGAGACAGCATAAGGGAAGAAGGAGTAAGAGTTCTTTTTAAAGGCCTTGGACTAAACTCGCTTCGTGCATTTCCTACAAATATGATGATATTCTTAACTTATGAAGTTGTTCTTAGGCTTGGGAAACGTTTGGAGAAATGAAGATTTTATTTCAGCATCATTCTATAAGTGATTGCCTATTTTTAAAGCCAATTTATTTAAATACTTTTTCAGAAAACTCGTGATGATAAATTATCTTTATGTTTGCAAATCTCAGAACTGGATGTGTGCATTAAAACCTCTCAATAGTTTTTTTTCCTGGTGGGGGGGGGTACTTGTGTAGCCTGAGGGGAAAAAATTAGGATGCTTTTATTTTATGAACCATAATTGCAAACAAGAGTTAGAATGAGGTTCACATTGTTAGAATGTGTTACATTTAACAAACAAACAAAAATGACTAATCTTCTAGGAGCTGAAGGCCTGCTGTAGCTCATTCTTTTAATCAATCCAAGAGGGTCAGAATTGTAACTCAGTCCTGACTGTATTTTCTTTTGACTAAACATGTTTTAAAAAATGACTCCTTGAAGATTAAAGACACTGTTAAAATAAGATAACATTTCAATTGTAATCTATATCTCATTTAAGCTTAAAAATCATTGATGGGGAGGGAGGGTTTGAACACATTTAAACAATGACTATGTTGCCATCTTAATTAATTATGAAATACTGACAACTAGCCTCTGTATCAAAGGATTGTTTCTCAATCCAAATAGTACGCTAGTCGTTAAACACATTTTGGGACTATAAAAATTGGGTATTTTTTAAAAAAATAAATAAAAAAGTTTTGTGTTATGTATTGTATTTGTTTTGATTGTGTCTCAATCAATGAATAAAGCCACCTTCATCACTATGGTTCAACCTTTCCCCCTCTCTCCATATTTAGTCTCAGAAAAGGAGGGAATTCAAGTACCCAGGAAGGGTAAAAATAAATTCAGTACCCAGGAAGGGAAACTTCTGTATGTCAGATGCTCACCCATTATGAACTCTTGAACTGAAAATACTCAGAAATGCCCCAACTCAGGGACCCCGTTTCTTTGGCCTAAGACCTAGGATATAGGTCAATTGCCAAATCTAAAAAGTCTGGTCATGGAAAATAGAAGCATAAAACTATGAAATATCTTCATGGCTTGGGAAATGCTAGCAGTTGTTGTTAGCTTACAGATTCAAGTAGGAAAGAAGTAAAACAAAGTAAGAGGTTGTAAAACAGCATTTAATTGTCTTTACTGATTACAATTGATTAGCATAAGGTTCAAAGATGCAAAATGGAAGAAAGAAGACCCTCTGGTTTTATGGCTCATCTGCAAACAATGGTCCAACAGGGCTCTGGTCTTTGATAAAAATTGGTTTGGTCCTATGGTTGTGCCTGTCTGTACAGAAAGGCTCCCACAAAAATGTCAGCACTTGATTGGCAAAAGAAGACTTTGTTGAAATAATAACCCTTGACACTCCATCTGAAAGATATCTAACTAGCAAAAAGGGAAAATTAAGAACCCAATTGTGAGAATGTCAAATTAATATTATAGGATTTTAAAAAGAGAATGTTTTTTCTTTTCCTAAAAAGTTCAGGTTTTTTTTTTAAACAATTTGCCTGAATTCATGACCTTTTTTCCAACTACAGTACCTACAATAAGGTCCTTCCAACTCTTTCAGGCCATAGAACCTATTAAGTTAAAAACAATTCCCACAACTCCTGATGAAGAGGCAAAGTGAACATTTTTTTTGCCTTTAGTCTCTCATATACTGTAATTCCAAGAAGTTCAACATTTTCATGTTGAAAAGCCCCATCCTAGAGCAATGTTTCTCAACAGTGGCAATTTTAAGATGTATGTTTGGGGAATTATTCTAGGACATGAAGTGCCTACTTCTTAGTTGAGAAATGCTACCCAGGGGCACTCTGTATCTATCAATGCTCTACATTATTAGCATCTACTGCTCCTGAAGGAGAAAGCATTGTAGCCCTGTCAATCTCCTTTTTTATTCTGTTTTGGAGATGGACTCATGACTTCCTCCTTTTGTTTTCTGCTTGACTCACTCTTTTTAGGATTGTGATTCAACTATAGCTTTCGGTCCAAGAAATGTATATAAATCACCTCTGGACCCTGTGCTATAGAAAGAGAAAAGAGAATTTCTACTCTACTTTAAATCTTTTGTTTTCTCTTAACAGTAGACAAATCTAGGATTGATATTACCATACTTCTTGAATATCACCTGAGATAACAGTGCCCCTGAAAGATCCAGCCTGAACACCTTTTCATTTTCCACATTGTTCTCAAGCTATGATATGCCATGCCATGCCATGCTATGTGAGGGACATTGTGGGAAATAACTGAAGGCTCTCCCCACCCGATTCACAATTATCTACCATAACAATTTATATAAGAGGCAGCAGCCCAAAGAAACTTTGGCAAGAGATTCCTTATATCTAGAGTTAGCCTTGTCCAAATTGGTTAAATTGATGAAGAACTGATGAGGAGAAAGCAAAATGTTGACAGGACCAATGCTCTGATCTGAGAATAAGAAACTATTTCTTTCTTTGATAAAGTGACTAAAGTAGTAGACTAGCGAAATGCTGTGGACATAGTATACTTAGACTTCAGTAAGGCATTTGACAAGATAGATCACAATCTGCTGCTTAGTAAGCTAGAAAAAGGTGGGATAGACAACATCAAATGGATCTGTAGTTGGCTGACAAACTGTACTCAGCGAGTAGTCCTCAATGGTACTACATCCACATGGAGAGAAGTAAGCAGTGGGGTAGCACAAGGCTCCGTCTTAGGCCCAGTACTCTTCAATATCTTCATAAATGACTTAGATGAGGGAATAGAAGGGGAGCTCATCAAATTTGCAGATGATACTAAATTGGCAGGAATAGCCAACACCCCAGAAGACAAGCTCAGGATCCCAAAAGATCTTGACAAACTTGAACTATGGGCCCTATCCAACAAAATGAGTTTCAATGTGGAGAAAAGCAAAGTATTACATTTAGGCAGGAAAAATCAAGGTTTAAGTACAGATTAGGCGAGGCCTGGCTCAAAAACAGTAACTGTGAGAGGGACCTTGGAGTCATAGTAGACAATCACTTGACTATGAGCCAGCAGTGTGCAGCAGCAGCCAAAAAAGCTAACACAATCCTGGGTTGTATAAGCAGAGGCATAGAATCAAGATCACGCAAAGTGTTAGTACCGCTTTATAAAACTCTAGTAAGATCACACCTGTAATACTGCAACCAATTTTGGTCACCATACTACAAAAAAGATGTTTAGACCTTGGAAAAAGTTCAGAAAAACGCAACTAAAAAGATTAAAGGCCTGGAGACTAAAACATATGAAGAACGGCTGCAGGTCTTGGGTTTGGCTAGTCTAAAAAAAAGAAGAAACAGGGGCGACATGATAGCAGTATTCTAGAATTTGAGGGGCTGCCACAAAGAAGAGGGCGTCAAACTATTCTCCAAAGCACCAGAAGGCAAGACAAGAAACAATGGTTGGAAACTGACCAAAGAGAGAAGCAACCTGGAATTAAGGAAAAACTTCCTAACAGTGAAGACAATTAACAAGTGGAACAGCTTGCCTTCAGAAATTGTGGGTGCTCCATCACTGAAGGTTTTTTAAGAAGAGACTAGACAGTCACTTGTCTGAAATGGTATAGGTTCTCCTGCTTCAGCAGGGGGCTGGACTAGAAGACCTCCAAGGTCCCTTCTATTCTAACTCTCAAAATGTGCTACATCAAGTGCTACATTTTGCTGAGCTATTTTTCTAAAAGACACAGCTTTTCTCCTATTTATAGGAGCAAACCCACTCAATTTAAACCTTACTTAAAATGTGTTACTTAAAATGAGGTGGCTGGATGGAGTCACTGAAGCAGTAGGCGTGAACTTAAATGGACTCCAGAAGATGGTAGAGGACAGGAAGACCTGGAGGAACGTTGTCCATGGGGTTGCGATGGGTCGGACACGACTTCGCAATTAACAACAAAATTCAAACAAACAAGGACATGAACTGCTGTACCTCCTAGGAACTTGCTTATTAAAGTTGATATAGAAAATGTGCAAGTGATATAGACATTGTACCTCCAAATACTGAATTGTAAGAATTTGCATTGATTTTGATCTATTCATTGTTAATAAAACACAGATGTCTTCAGAAATAGGAAAATCACAAGGCCATCAGCCAAACAAAACCTACTTAATTTAATTTTCTGTTTACAGTACAGATTCCGATGATAATCCACAAGATGTTGAATAAAAAGTTTCATGCTTTTCAGTTTACAAGGATCTTTTACAAGAATCACTTTGAAACCCTTAACTGGATTCCATGTACACCTTAACTATCTTATTAAATTCAAAATGCTGTTTTATAAACTATAAAATTTATTGTGATTCTTATACATTTTTAAAGAATTTGACATTAGGAAGCCACATCAACATTACAGTATATTGAGGCCACCAGGCTAAACAGCATGCATATTTGCTATGTATAACAATTTGCTATTTACAACAACTTGCCATGTAAGCAGCTGACTAAAAACTAAGAAGAGACACACTAGCAAATTTAAAGAACTTTACAGCTGTTTTATTTGCATTTGTGCATGTGTATGTATGTATTCTAGAATCTGAGGGGCTGCCATACTGCCATACTGCCAACAAATATGCACACATTTGTGTACAATTGGTATTCATATGAAAGTATTTTGTTCCACAGTTTATTGTACACCACCAAGGAATTCTCCTTATTACTAAACTGTTGAACGAAATGATTGAGTATGGTAATTTTCTGTTATTTTTAAATTGGACTTTTAACAATTGTACTACTGAAGAAAAAGGAAAAAAATAAAAATGCACAAATGTATACTGGACACATTCTTTTCAATTCTCTCTGTGTTGTATGTATATATGTATGTATGTATGCATGCATGTGTATACACACACACATATGGAACTGCAGTTGTTTAGCTTAGATTATAGTCTTTTTCTCTGTTGCATTATCTTCTAATCTACACCCTAATGAATGCAATGTCAGATTTATATCAAAAGCTCCAATAATTAGGGAAACTTCCAAGTTATTTCTCCAAGTTATTAATGTGTACCATACCTACCCGAAAGAGGAGAAACCTGTACTTCTGATAATCTTCTAGAACAGGGGTCCTCAACCTTGGCAACTTTAAGACTTGTGGACTTCAACTCCCAGAATTCCTCAGCCAGCTTTGCCAAGGTTGAGGACCCCTGTTCTAGACAATCCTACACAAAGAAAAAAAAAGGAAGTGCTTTACACATTTCCAACTTCTATATCTAGTCAGCCTATGATTGACAATTTCAGCTAAAGCAGTCCTGAAGATTATTTTTGCCAAATACATAAGTGCATCTGATACCTTTATATATAGTATGTGTGTCAAAATCTACAGTTCAGAAAAGTTGATACGATAAGTTTATATTAACAGAATAACCTCATGTAGAAAATTGCTTCCACGTTTTATATTTTCACATATAACACACCTGTTCTCCTCTCTTTCCAGCAAAAAAAAAAACCAAAATAATAAACCTACTCCAAACCCAGCATGCAAATAAGACTGAAGGGAAAAGAACTGTATGGGTAAAAGAAGAGAACTGATTTTTGAGGGGGGGGGGGGAAGGGAGAACAAAACTGGATGGAGAGAAGGCAAGAGTCAACTGGAGAGAAAGAAAAGGTAGAGTCAGGTCCTGTGTTATAAAAAGAGTTAAATTTACCACAAAAACAGCTTCTTTGAAGGGGTGGGAGCAATCTTCAGATTAGTTTGCCCTGAAGCCATTTACATTTCCACCCATTCTCTAGTTTTCCAAGGGCTTTTATTTTTCTCAGCAAATCTAAAATCACCCCATTCTAATTCACAGGTAATTGAGGAGTGGGGGAAAATAAATATAAAATCAATTCCCAAATTAATGCATATTAATGAATGGATTTTGCAGAGATTTAATGCATAAATGCTCTATTTTCCTGAAAAGTATTTTTTTTGTCACTGAAGTAGAAAAAATTAAGCTGGAATAAAGTAAAATTCTGTTATCATACAGCCTTTGTTGAATAAAATATATCCTACCACAAAATTATATGAGAAATAGATTGGCTATGCAGAATATCTTTGAACATAAATAGCCTTGATACATAGAAATGTGAGCAAATATCTATGGAGTAGGGAGTCTTCCTGAGGTGTAAATTTTACAGTCTTATACAATCTCACTTCCTGTACATTGCTTTGCACAGATATATACACTTGTTATTTCACAGGGTTTGCTACTTTAAAAAAAATATCTCAAGACACAGGCAACAGGAGCATAGAACAATTCTACTGACTTCTTTCAAGTTCAAATCAGGACTGTTGTTCCCTGATTCATCAATACTAGAACACTGATCTAAACGTTTTTGGATCAGCAGAGAAATCCCATCTGATTCTTCATAATCTTTGCTTGATTACCTTCTTCTTGATAAACTGGGACAGGGGTAGGCAACCTTGGCTCTTTTATGACTCGTGGACTTCAACTCCCAGAATTCCTGAGCCAGGATAGCTGGCTCAGGAATTCTGGGAGTTGAAGTCCACGAGTCATAAAAGAGCCAAGGTTGCCTACCCCTGAACTGGGATAATGTGAGATGGATGGTCTCATTACTAAATGCATTTGCAGATGGCCAAATGACTGTAGCCAACATGTGGTCCTTAATGGGTCTATGTTTTCATGAAGAGAGGTAAGCCGTGGATATCTCAGAGTTCTGTTCTGAACCCAGTACTCTTTTGTCATCTTCATAAATTATTTAGATGAGGGAATAGAAAGAATACTCATGAAATTTGTCAACGAAACAAAGGGAGAGATTGTTAACACTACAAAAGATAGGCAAAAGATTCAAAAGGACTTAGAAAAACTTGAACATTGAACTCCATCCCAAAAATGTTCAGTGATGACAAATGTTAAGGTTCTGCACTTAGCTTAGTAGTAAGAAGGATCGGGATATCTTGATAAACTACAGGTTAAGCAATATGGCACAGCTGCCAAAAGGGCCAATGCACTTTTTGGCTGTGTCAATAGACATAATGTCAAGATCATGAGAAGTAATAGTACTACTATATGCTGCACTGGTCAGACTGCACCTGGAATACTGCAGTTCTGATTGCCATAAATCAAAAAGAATGCTGAGGAACTGGAGAGGACAAAGAAGAACAACAAAGACAGTAAAGAGCATGGAAGCTAAAACCTACAAAGAGCGGTTAAATCAGGGGTGTCAAACTGCTGGCCCGCGGACCGGTTGCATCATAGAGAGGCCGGGCCACCCCAGGTCCGGCAATGCAAAAAAAATCGCGATACATCGCAACACGTCACGTGACGAGTTTGACACTCGTGGGTTAAAACAATTTGGTCTGTTTAGCATAAAAAAAAGAGGGCTAAGGGAAGACATGACTGCAGCCTACCAATACATGAAAGAATGTAATGGGGCTAAGTGTGTGAATTTATTTTCCATAGAATCTGAGGATAAGAAAAAAACCTGAATGAGTTGTTGTTTTACCAAGAGAGATCCAAACTGGAAATAAGGAGAAATCTCTTGACTGTAAGAGTTGGTAAGAAGTGGAATAGTCCTGCCAGGTACTCCATCACTGGAAGTTTTTAAGAAAAAAATTGGATAGTTTTGTCTAAGATGGTATGTGGATTCCTACACTGGGCCAGATGGTATGTGGATTCCTACACTGGGTTGGACTAGATTCCTTTCAACCTCATGATTCTATTATTTTATTTAAAAGAAAAACAATGGAATAATTATTGCCATTTGCATCCAAAGCCAAGAATCTCTATATAGGAGATACTGAATGACAAGCTACATTCTGAAGATTATTTTTTGTTGAACAATTACACTAGAAATATAGTCATTAGATACAAAACAGAAACAAACATATCCTTTACGATCTAAACTTCACTGATATCACGGAATAGCTTGATGTAACTTCAGGATGCTTGGAAACAAAGACAAGTGAGTAGTTTTGACTCTGGTAAATTTTGTATTGCTCTTAGGAAATAATTGCTTTTATGTTAGAAATACTTTGTACCATGATTTGGCAAAAGTCAGCAAAAATTTCAGTATACTTTGACTATTTCCCAGCTAGCTATCATTCAAAGAATAATTAAACTGTTCTGTCTTCAAAACAATCATAAATATTATTCTGACTGTAAAACCCATCAACACCTCATGACTTTAGACAGTAAAATAATTAGTATAATGAAATATTTGAATATATATATATATATTTACTGTAACAAAAAATTTAAGTTAGAGATGAAAAAGGAAATCTTCCTTGATATAAAAATGTTCCACAGAGTTGAATTCTTTTTAAAGTCAGTTTTCTTCCTATCAACATGCTCCATGAAACCAGGTATTTTGTGGAAGAACAATCTTTTCCAGGAAATAAATTACCATGCTAACCTATGAAGTCCAAATATTATGTACAAGTAATTTCTGTTTTTTTTGTCAAGTACAGACACATGGTTTCCCTATATAACCATTAGTTGAATAGGGATAACTTAATAATTACAAGCAGGGCTGTTTATGCCTGTACATAATTAAGGCAAAAAAAGAACAACAAAGTACAATAACATGTGATCTTTATGTGCTGATAAATTAACATGCAATTGTAGAATTAGTAGTCAAATGCCAGCTTCCGTGGGGTCATGAATTCCTTCACCATTTCATCAGTGATCTGCTTTCGCCTTTGCTGGTGAGCTGCAATCAAGGGCTGAAGTGTTTCAATCAACACCTTCTTGAGTTCTCCTGTCAGCAGGGCTCCACTTGTGTAAGCCTGCCAAAGAATGTCACAGTCAAAGGGAATGTTCATATCCAATAACATCTCCTGCTAATCTCCTAAAAGGTACTGTGTGGGCATGGAAAGCACTCTGCCTTTCTTAACTAGAAGTATCATTCCCTCCAAGTCATGATACTAGAAGTATCATTCCCTCCATAGAACATCATAGAAAGGGATACTTTAGGCACAGGATAGTGGATTGGAGGTGCATTTTGATGACTCCTTTTAACTCTCTGAATACTTAGCTAGTGCAGTGTTATAGCTAGAGCAGGAATGGGAAGAGACAGGATGAATTCAACTTTCAGACATAGACATTTACTGAACGACTTTGGGCCAATCATTTAGTGTTGTGGGAAAAAGTGGGAGAGAGGAGTTCCACGTATACCACCTTGAATATCTTGGGGACAAGGCACAATTTAAATATAAAAAAGTAACTACCTTCTATTTCAAATAATTATGCTGTATTCAGAGGAAACAATATTAAATTTATAGATGAAAAATAGATTCTGATGCCTCAATGAAATGCTTTAAGAAAAAAACAACTTATAGTTTGGCTCAGGAATCTGGCCCCTTGTGGTACTGAAAAAGGATGATCATCTCTGAATAGTTTTTCAAGCGGAACAAAATATTTCCAAAGGAGATGGCAGTTACCTGCTTAATTTGTTCTAATCTGTCATCATCTTCAAGGAAGAAGGTGAGGTACATATAAGACACATCTACATCACAGTTGCCACCATACTGCCTATGCTCTTCAACAGTGTCTTTGCCACCAGAGAAAGCATGTTTATTAATCTGGAGCAAGATACAAGAATATGTGCATGCATTAGAAGTGGGGGAAAGCTTTTATATAAAGTAAACTTCATATATAATAAACAGCATCTATAGGTTTTTCAAAATTAATCAACATATTACAATTAAATGTTATATAAGCTTCAGGTAACATATAGTATTCTGATATTGCAAAGCAAAGAAGGCCACATCGAATCAAAAACAAATACATCTTATTAATCACAACTGAGTTACATTTCCACCCACCACCAATATGTTGCTGAGACACGTATTATGGATTTTCCTTTGCATCATTATAATGATAAAAATAATAAAACATAACATTATGCTAATGATCCATAGAAAGATAGAACTGATCTCCTCCAGGGTATGACAATTGCATGTTACAAGAGATATGCAAAACATGGCTGATGAGGAAAGCCCACGCTCTTTAAAGCCAAGCAGACTGGGATTACACACCTTGATAACTTGCCTAGCAACTGTCACTATGAAATGATTTCATGGTGCCATGGAGAGTCAGTCAGTTGGAGGATCCTTAATACATTAAATACTGCAGTTAGTTTAGCTTGCAGTGCAAAGACACTTGAGTAGAGTGAAGTATTTAAGGCTCAGTCTGCTTAAGAATATATGTTTGCTACAACATTCTTTGGGGAAAAACTGTGAAAAAAAGTAGAGCTGGAACTCAATAGCAATGCAACCTGTGTACAGTACTGGTCTCTTACCTTTGTTTTGATTTGCTTGGGTGTATCAGTGAGAAAGATGGAAGAGTTAGGATCACTAGCACTCATTTTTGTTTGTGCTCCCTGCAAGGCTGGGAAGAAGACAGAATGCAGTAATGCTGGCTTGGGATAGCCAATCCGAGGAGCTACATCTCTTGTCATTCTAAAATAGGGATCCTAAAAACAGAAAAAAAAACCAGAACAAAAAGCATCACAGAATGAACTGCTATAGTGTACAGTAGGTCAGGAGAGGAAGAGCACTACAAATGGTACAAAGTGTTGGAAAACCTTAAGTTAACTTGTCTAAAAAGGACAGAAGCTTGGATGAAAGGCAAGCTGCAACTAGAGATCTACAGAATGTATATATAGTTCTAATGTTTACGCTCGGATTTGGATTTGATGTAATGGATGTAATGCAGGGGTATCAAACTCGCGACGTCATATGATGTCGCGCAACGTATCGGGCCGATTTTGCCATTGCTGGTGATGGAGTTGGGGCGTCTTCCGGAGGACGCATCCCGCCTGCGGGCCGGCAGTTTGACACCCCTGATGTAATGGATCTGATGGAAGCTGTTTAAAACATCTCAGACAACTTTCTTACCTGATCAATTGCACATGGGATCAAACACTGGATATCCTTCCTATTGTTGAAGATCTCTGGAAATGATGAGCTAAAGGATGGAGCTGCTTGAATAGCAGGAAAACTTATCTTTCCTAGGAGAGCACAAAATACTCATTTGTTCAATAAAACATAATGAAGAATAGAGTGGTTAAATACAGAAATTAGATGCCAATGTTATAAGAAATGCTAGTTATGAGAGGCCTAAAGTTAAATAACTTATTACATGTAAAGAATGTATATAAATATATTTCAGAATTACACATTTAACAGGAAACATGCGAGCAAATAAATATTTTAAAATCTTAAATAGTAATTTGAAACATCACAATTGGAGCTGTTATGTAAATAGTTGTTACTTTGTGACAGTGATTTTTACTTGATGTTATGATCTTGGAACCATTTCAAATATTCTTTTTCTTTTCTGTACACCGTACTTTTAGCTGTCTAAACATTACCTAAGCAGAAATGACAATATCCCAGTTCAAGTACAAGAGGGAAAAACTCACAGCTACCCTCATCATTAGTAAGGGTGTCTGAAGATGCTGCGAGCTATAGTTCAGCCATATATCTCAAATTCTCCATCTATCTAGATTACAACTATAACAAATGTATATCTCTACAACTACTATCCTTATAAAGCAAAGAGGCCTCCAGTCAATTTACTTATGACATTTTTATTTCATATCCACCCTCACAACCCCTTCCAAAAGCTGAAGATAGTTTCTATATTAATTTTATGTTCAGAAAAATACTGTGAAGCATAAAAGCAAAGTTCATTATTTGTGCGATTCTCCATGGTTAATTAAAATTTGAACCTGCTGTCCCTGGCATTAGTCCAAGATTCAAGCACTGTATCTCACTGTTTTATTTTTTTTGAACCAGAACTTCAGGTAAGTTTTTGTTTCCAATATCTTGTATTAATTAGTCAATAGAATTCTATCATAACTCACCTATGCAGTCACTATCTGTAAAACCGAAGATTCCTTTCACTTGGTTAAATGTCACATGCTTTTGAACTTTAACAATATTTTCATAGAAGCCAACACTTGTCCTGGGAAAAGGGCAGAGAAATCAAAATCCCAAATCTTAACACAGAGAAAAATGTTTTCTTGAGAATGCTCATAAGTCAATATTGCAATCAGGTTATGAGGAAACATGGATGATTAATATATATGGTATTCAGAGTTAGGTTTAAATAAAATTTAAGCTACTTTAATTAGCTTTTTCATGAAGCATTATTTTATTATAGATTTCACTTTAGTATAAAGGTACTTATAAGCTTATACAGACTTATTCTGTTCTCATACTGTATTTAAGCCACAAAGAATTGTAATACTTTTTCATTCCATTGATTTTCATATGGATAAAGGATCACCAATTGATTTCAAAAACCAAAGTTGCTTTAGTTTTCACCCTCCAGAGCTATTAATTATCACAAGACATTATAAGAACTGATTCTGTTGTGTTCATCAGGTCAATGCAGCCTGGCAAAGAGCACTCCAGGAATTGAGCCAGGTCAACTCAAGCAATGTAATATATTACACCTTCTAAGTTTGCAATCCTAGAACATTAAAACTCTGTAGAAAACCACAAGATAGTTTTTCAGAGCTTAGCCAAACAATAAACACAGCCCAATTCAAGAATGTTTTTCTTTTAATAAAATATTGTTTTTTCTAAAGCTGAAAGAATTCCAACTGTTGCTGTAGCTCTGTTTGTTCCCCCTAGTGCAATAAAACATAAGAATTATATTTCAACCATGATATTTGAATCTCTTCAAATGGCTCCTTAGTATGATAAAGAAATGCAGGGCTATCAAACATACTTTTAATGGCAATAACTCAAAACAGAATTATTCTGTAAACGAATACTCTTTATGCTGGCTTTTATCTCAAAGAGCTTTTTTAAAGCAGTGTTCTTTCTAAAACTGATACATGCCATATTATGTATTAGATTTCTTGAAAGAAAATTGATTAAAGAAGCACCAGTGCAATGTATTGTTTAATATTAGTTTAACAACATGGTTAGTTTAATATTACCTGGATAGCTTAATATTACCTCAAAATGATGAATTTTGATCATTTAGTTATCAAAAAATAAGAGCCTTACCCCATATAAGAGAAATCAGAAAAGATAAAAGTTTTATTAATGTCAAATCCACAGGCTATTATGTCCTTGATGTTTTCTATAGCATACTGGTAAGCTTTTTCAATGGTCAGATCTTTCCACAAATATTTCTCATCATCAGTCATTTGTATGATTAATGGAACATTAAATGTTTCTTGTAACCACCTAGTAAGAAACAAAACAAGTTTACACAAAACAAGTGTTTCAAGGTAACTTCTAGTTAAATTATGAGATATGCAAATTACAAGTTGACAAACTTATTTACAATCACTTTTGTAACCTTTGGAGAAATATTTTCTCAGTTGGCAACATTTATTTGAGTATATCTCTTGGTATGTAGATACACATTTGCCTACAGATACTGTATGCTAATAATAATGTGGTAATGTATATGATAAATGTATATGATAAATTGTGGAAGTAGTTTATCTTTTAACCAATATGTATAACAAGCCATGATGACATCAAAATGATACATGTATCTTTGTATCACAGTGTAAATGATATGACTACATAATTATTTTATGACACTTGAAGCAAGTACATTAGACATATTATTTATGTGATGATGCCATGACAAACAAAGTCATTTTCCTGCCCAGTCCTTGGAGATGCCCATGCTTCCTTGGAATGGTAGTACCCTCTTGCTGCATGGTAGTAGCTTGCCTCTTAAAATACAAACCAATTTAGCTTGCCTCTTAAAATACAAACCAATTTAGTAATGCCAATTAGTTTATCCCTATGAATAGTACTATACATTACTGAAACATTACTTTTCTTCTCATCATATCCTACCTTGTATATTGGGTTCTAATATTTGATTTTATTTTGCTTAATTGTGCATGTAATTTTCCTACAGCAGCAATTATTTTGGACAACTGATACAATTACAGTACTTAAGTTTGATATTCAGATTTTGGGAATTACCTGTTTTTTTCCCTGCAGCATTAGACATAACATATGTCTCTAGATATCGAATTCCATATATGCGTCATGCTGATAGATGTTAATAAATACTTTGCCCTGCCTGTGTAAAATAACAAATTGCCTGAACAATTTCAAATAATAATTGTTTCTCTTATCTCCAATCCTTTAATTACTCATGTTGGTTTCAAACTGATATACATGGCTGATTTCTGGAATAAGGAAGGCAGCACCTGACAGGAGTGCTCTCAAGTTAATTATGTTAACTAAGTTTTGGATTAATAAATTTTGAATTCTACAATACTGATATCTTGTAAATCTTTCACGTACCTCTGGAAATGGAACACTATATAAACTGAAGTCAAAATTGGATGCAAATATTCTTCATGAGCAGAAACACAATTCAGGAGAGTATACCAAAGTTCAAGAAGAGAGATCAACAAAGAAATGATACTTCTGTAAACTTCCCTGTATATTGATCTCAACATCCATGTCCTAATTCCCAATATCAGCATTTAATACCTAATGAGAAGGAAGGGCTCACTGGAGAAGGGCCTAATGCTGGGAAAGATTGAGGGCAATAGAAGAAGGAGACGACAGAGAATAAGGTGGCTGAATGGAGTCACTGAAGCAGTAGGCATGAACTTAAATGGACTCCAGAAGATGGTAGAGGACAGGAAGACCTCTAGGAACGTTGTCCATGGGGTCGCGATGGGTCGGACATGACTTCGCAATTAACAACAACAAACATCTGCCACTGAGATTAACTACTTTTAAAACAAGGAAGCATTTAATAAAAAAAACATATTACTTACTTTGTAAACATAAATGGGATAAGGTGGCCAACATGCATTGTCTCAGATGAGGGACCTCTGCCTGTGTAAAGGTAAAATGGCTTCTTCTGTTCATAGGCATCAAGAATTTGGTTCATATCTCTGGAGGAAAGTGAGAAAATATTGTATGATTTTAAGGAAACGCCCAGTCATGTAAAGATGAATGACAGCAGTATGAACACATTTCAGTGATTATTTTGTATTAAAAAAGATACTATGCCATAATTTATAAATGTAACAACATTCCAGTTTTGAAATACAGGGAATCCCAATGCTTGGACTTTCTTGTTTTTCTTGAAGACCTTTCGCTTCTGATCCAAGAAACTACTTCAGCTCTTGGATGAGAAGAAGCTTCTTGGATGAGAAACGAAACGGGGTTGTTGTTTTTTTGTGAAAAAAAGCACCTTTAGGACAACCATGACCTGGATGACTGAGAATCTTCATAGACAAATACAAGGAATGTATTTCACCACCATTTCCATTTCATGCTCCAAGTTTTAGTTTTCTTTCATAGGGATGCTTGTAGAACAGTACTCAATATATTAAGATGAATGAAAAAGGCATTTAGAAAGGGTATTTTGTTTGATTCAAATAAGCTAGTGATAAAGTATACTTACCTATGAGAAAAGAAAATACCTCGCCGTAGAAAATGATGTGGTTTATGTGCTGTAATTCTCTCTATTCTATTGATGAGGTCTTTATCAATTTTGCTACTGCCAAATCGAACTGAAAACAGAAATAGACATTAAATTACATACATGATGGTGAATAAATTAATTCACAGTACATCATATAGCCCCATTCCTCACAAAATAAATGGGAAAATAGTTGAAATGTTTTGAAAAGGTTGTACCATATGTAAATTATGACTACCTAAGAGAAAGGTCAAAAAGTGACAATTCTTGCGATTTGATTGGTCTCCTGAAATCTCCAGTTATAAAATAGGTAGCTGATCTTGACTTGAAAATTAACTGTACAATAAATATTTGCTGACAGAACATGTCTACTTATGCAATTAATTAGATTTCAAGATACCTGTTTATATTACCTTCATAATTCAGTAAAAAAATCACCCTGATGTCTGAATACACAGTATATTTTAAGATTTATTCTGTAAAATCTATTGAATATGACATTGTTAAATATTTTGCTTTTTGAAGGATTAGTTAAACTCTACAGCAGATGTATTATTTTGTTTCAGCCCTTAAATAGTAACATAAAAATGGGCTATTAATGTCGGTTGTCCCCATTCCAGTGATACTGCCACATCCCATGGCTTTTAGAATCTAAACATAATCATAATTTTAAAAATTCCAAACTGAAAAAACATCCCTACAGTGCTGTCCATAAAAGTTGGGCTTTAAAAAGGAAAGGAAACTTAATAAGGCTTCTTTGCAAATCTTAACTATTAAAGAAACATACTAGTTGAATAAGATCAAGGCTCAATGTATTCTAGCATCTTAACTATGACACTTTCATGAAATCCCACCTGCAGAGCTTGAAGCTGTATTTCAAATAACATCCCCATCATCATCCACATTGAATTCCCCTTTCTAATTCATTTAATCTTAATTTATATTAATATTTAATGTTTCAATGTTTTTAATATCCTGTACTTTCGCTTTTATGATGTTGTAAGCCACTCAAAGTCACTTGAAAGTGAGATGGGCAGCATATACATGTAATAAGCAAACAAACAAACATGTTTTTTTAAGGTAACAGAACCCCACACACCTATAAGTTTATCATAATCCACTCCTTTTGCATTGGATGTCTGCACTGTCCAGGGATCCACAAAATCATCCTCTTCAGCATTGTCTGGACTATTACTGACTGGAGTGAAATCTGTTGGAGGAGAATCTGCTTTATATTCTTGACCTGTTGCTGTTTTATAGGTTACTTTTAATGACAGCAACAACTTAACTGCAACATCAATTTCATCCTGGGAATAAAATAATAAAACAGCACAACAGCATTCAAATAAATTAAGTTTAGAGACACTGAGCCTAGCAATTATATACATATATACATATTCTATGTTCTCAACATCTAGCATGCATAGAAATTACAATGTGAAGACAAAAATCTGTATGGGAATGAAACAACTGGTTCTCCCTCCCCCCCAAAAAAAGGCAAAAGAAAATTCTCAAAACCACAACTACAGCCAAACAATCTGCTTATGTAATGTTGAGCACGTCATTCAAGGCCTCTATTGCATTTTTTTCCACTTGCAAAACAGGTACAAATATTTATCTATTTCACAGGGGCACAGTGGAACCAAAAAAGGAAAGATTATTATAAGTATTCCATTTAAGAGTTTGGTGAGCATACTCCAATTAGAACCAAATTGCTTCACTTGCCTATCATGTCTTTCTTTAAAAACCACGTATTTTTACAGAACACTTTATTTATATAATTTATATGGCTGCCCGCCTCACAATATGATGCCTATGTCACCATATGGTTTGGGATAGTGCACAAAGATTAAAAATCCAACAGGGAAAAGCATTAGTTCAGAATGTAAATGATTCATTCTAATCGTAAAATCACCTCAGTAACAAAACTTCCAGGCCTGAAAGTCTGAGGAAACAGGTCTTCAGTGACTTACAAAAGGCTAACAGGATTAGGGCAGGTTTTCTTCTTGGGTGCTTACAGCAGCTGTTCTTGGTAAGAACTAAGCCTAAATCAAGTGTAGGACTGCCTTTTCCCCACTGTTTCTGCTCACCTTTTTGGATTTAGCAAAAAGGACATCCTAGTTCACAACCTTTAGTTGTACAAGGTAAGACTGTATCCATCTTAGCACAGATAATGCATTGGTTACAGCTCTTAAGAGATTCTGTTAAAACTATTTCATCTAGATTGGAACAGATTTGACTGATTTTATCTATAGAATGTAATGCAGAACATTTACTATGAAGGTCCAATTTTTTTTTACTAAATCTACAGTAAAGATTTAGCAATTGAAAATAAGTTATAGACAGATATTAAGGAAAACAACGAAACATTTACACATTGCATCGTCACTGAATAAATCCTACAATTTTAAATTTGTTCTTGCTCATTTTGTCATTTTATTAGTAGTGAAACTTGAATAAGAAAAACATCTGAGAGATTCAGGTGGCAGTCAAGTAAGTAATTGGTTTATGACAATTTCTTCCAAGTACTATTTGTGAGTAGATGAGATGAACAAGGTCAGAGCAAAGGCTGAATCAGAGAATATTTTCACTAGTCCAGTGAAAGCCTTTGATGGTTTTCAATCACTTTCAACAATGTAAGGAGCACATTTGCTTACAGAAAAAATGCTCTGGATCTAACACTATATTTTATCAAGAAAATTAAAATTCAATTCTGGTGGCACGATGACAGAACATGCCCCCTACACACACACACACACACACACACACACAAATCCAATTCAATACTTCGTAGTGACACGGTTTTATTACAAGGCTATCTTGTAATAATGTTTATATAGGTGGACTCCACAGAAATGATTCGTATTTTCAGGGAAATTCAACTAATAAAGTACTGCTTTACCTTTGATGCTTTCTTGGATTTCAGTGATCTGACTTTTTCTCCTTGTGCTGCTATTTGTTCAAACAGTTCAAGTGGCTTAAAAGAGCAAAAGCTTTCATTTGGAATATTTGCCATTTTAAGGAGTGTGGAAAGTCTTGTATTTTTAATTTAAAGTGCGTTTCATAATGTTTTATCCAGAAACTTCAAAACCGCAAGCTTGGAGAATTCTATAAGACAAATAATAAATATTAGTATCTATCTATCTATCTATCTATCTATCTATCTATCTATCTATCTATCTATCTATCAATCTATCAATCTATCTATCTATCTATCTATCTATCTATGAATTACATAAGGGTAATTAGTTTACAGGTAGCCTTTGACTTACGACCACAATTTGGATCAAAACTTTGATTGCTAAGCAAGGCAATTAAATAAGTCATCCTGGGATGCCAGATTTTATGACCTTTTTGCCACAGCTCTTAAGTGAATCAATGCGGTTAAGTGAAGGATATGGTCATTAAGTGAATCTGGCTTCTCCCACTGGCTTTGTCAGCTGGGGAGAATCACAAATGCTGATCACGTGACTTTGGGACACTGCAATCATTATTAATCCATGCTGGTTGCTAAGGCCTGAATTTTGATCACATGATTGTGGAGGCATTGCAATAATCATAAGTGCAAGGACTGGTTGTATATCACCTTTTTCAGGGATGTTGTAGCTTTGAATAGTTGCCAAAAAAGGGTTATTGATAAGATCAGTAGCACAATTACTAGTGATAGGAGTAGATTATTAATCAGAAATTTCTAATGAAATTCTGTAGGAAAAGCCACCTGGAAGTAATAAACACAGACAAGTTAACTCTACACAAATAAAGATAAATAGAAGCTGCTGGCTAACTGAATCCACAAGCAGAGGGAACACAAAAATTGAAGACAGAGCTTAGGCTAGCAAAAGATTGTAAGTAGGTCAACTGAAGCTAGGCATAACCGCAAACAGAGAAAATATAAAGATAACTATAGGAGTCGAGCTTTGCTAAATAAGACTAGATTATGATAGATAAGACTGTAGACGTGCACAAAGGGGCTTCCTGGGAAGGGGGAGATTGGCGCGCTTAGGCGCTTTGGATTAATTTATCGGATATTTAGAAAAGGGTGTTGAGAGCGATAGGGGAGGGGGGAATCTGCTTTGGGGATAGGGTATAAAAGTGTGTTTGACATTTCTTTAAGGTGTGGCTTGAAGACTCCTGCATGAGCCTAAGTCCACCAAGCCTTTGCAAATGCTTCTTTCCAAATAAAGCTTTGTTCTTGGAATTCCAAGTGAGTTTGTTTGTTTTGGGATATTGAGCCATGTTCCAAACACTAGTAAATGCACTTCTTTTTTAAAAATGATACTGTTACAGTATATAGGCAATTGTGCTGTAATCAATGTCAGGAAGTGATTACATTTAAAATATTTTAGACTAGAGAGTTCCATCCTGTCAGTTTACTTCAACAAAGCTGGGCTGGAATTAATCTGCTCTGAGCAGGGCAGCTTCCCATATTGGCTTTCTGCTGATTTCTGCAGCTGGACTGTACTAGGATCTACCAGCATATAAACATAGCAAACGAACGCATCTTTTAAAAAGGAGAAAAAGGAACCAAATCGTACCCTGATATGAAAATTACGTCTGCAAAGATCTCAGTCGTCGTGACATATTCTACAGGACCACTGTATGCATTTCAACGAGAAGGCTTGAAAAGTCCTTTAAATAATGAAATCTTAATTATCAACCTCCTAGTCAGGGTGGCCTACTACGGTAGTATTCACTCAAGGGCTAATTTTCAGGAGAGCAAAAGATACATACAACGCCTATCACCGAAAGTCAGGCGGAAGTAGCAGATTTTTCTCTCCAATCCTAGATTCGGTTTTCCTTTTTCTCCCACGGAAATCTCCCCCACCCGAGATCTCCCTTTCTTTTTCTCCGATCCCCAGCCGACTTTTTAAGATACCAAGAGCCCTCCCCGCTTTGCCTCCTTTCACCTCTTTTAACTGTCTTTACCTTACCTGTCCGCGGAATCCCCAATTCTTTCAGCGGCTCTCCAGCAGAAGCAGCCCCATTGCATCAGCTAGAGCACAGCTCGTGCGACGCTGATCATCTTCCGATCAGGAAAGACGTTCCTAGCCCGGAACTGAGGACAAGGAGGAGGAGAGAAACGGAAAGCCTTCCCCTGCGAGCGCACTGCGGGAAGGTCTGTCAGAGACGCCAAACTCTCTTAAAAAATAATAATAAATAAAATAGAGAGCGCACAAACCAGGAAGAAAGACGGATGACGCTGATGAGAGTAAAATAGGAACGTTTGAGACCAAGTCGAGTTTCCTAGGGGTGGCTTTCTTGAGGAAAGGATGTGGCCACGCTGCAAGGCGATCTAATCTGATGTCAGAGGAGGCTGCTCTCAGGTAGTGTTGCTGTAAAGTGGATCCCCCTTTAGGTCAATGGCTTGAGTGACTAGGTTTTCTTTTTTTTCTTCCTTATTCGCTAGTCCCCGGCCCATTCAGGATCTGTTTCAATGGCATCAGTTGCAGTTGGTAACAATTAACCTCCAGAGCGGGCTTTGCCTGTTCTAAGAGAAGAAATAAATGTACCGAAGCACGTTTTGTAAACGCCTCTATTTCCTAAACAGACTGGTCGGCTACAAAGAAGACAGAGTTTCAGATTGATTAGCGGTGATTTAATTCTGTGTCATCCTCCACTTGCTAAATTGCCCAGTGTGAAAAGATGCAGGAGCTGGCTTCTCCTTGCCTTCCCTACTTCTACTTTCAGCCATGCCAAGTATAGTTGCTTTTTCTAGCCCCTCATCTACTTTTGTGAAATGTCCTAAGTAGTTCTTGCTTGTTGTTGATAATCCTTAATTATCCAGCACATTAATCTATAACAGTATAATGGAGTTGGAAGGGACCTTGGTGGTTTTCTAGTCCAACCCCCTGCTCAGGCAGGAAACCCTATACCCGTGGTGGCGAACCTATGGCACGCGTGCCACAGTTGGCATGCAGAGCCATCTCTGGGCACGCGAGCCGTCGCCCCAGTCCTAGGCCTTCAGCTGGGTTTTATAAAACCTTTTTGCTTTAGGCCTCTGCCACTGTGTGCAAAAAAAAAAGTTCAATCAATCAATTTCAACTTCTCGCGGGGAAAAAAAGTTCTCGCAAAGTTGGAATTGATTGATTGAACTTTTTAGTCCCACCCAGTCTGCCGTTACCACTGCAGCCACGCCCACCCAATGGGCCACACCCACCCAATGGGCCATGCCCGGCACCCGGCGATACATAAGTGGGTTTTGGGTTGCAGTTTGGGCACTCAGTCTCTAAAAGGTTCACCATCACTGCCCTATACCATTTCAGACAAATGGTTGTCCATTGTCCAATGTCTTCTTAAAAAGTGTTGGAGCATTCACAACTTCTGTAGGCAAGTCGTTCCACTGATTAGATCTAACTATCAGGAAATTTCTCCTTAGTTCTAGGTTGGTTCTGTCCTTGATTAGTTTCCATCCATTGCTTCTTGTTCTGCCCTCAGGTGCTTTGGAGAATAGCTTGACTCTTCTTGGTGGCAATCCCTGAGATATTGGAACACTGCTATCATGTCACACCTAGTCCTTCTTTTCATTAAACTAGATATACCCAATTCCATCAACTGTTCTTCGTACATTTTAGTCCCCAATCCCCTAATCATCTTTGTTCTTCTCTGCACTCTTTGTAATACTTAATCTATCTTTGAGCTCAAGAAAACAAAAGTATCATTTTTGCTGTCACCTGTGAGTTCAGCTAAGCATGCTAGTTAACATGATTGTCTTTTTAATATTTAACAACCCAGATTTTTCATTTTCCATGTTTACTTCTAAATCCAAGACTTTTTTTTACTATAGGGTTACAACTAGTATTGTCCCATATATCAAATTGTTAATGTTTGTTTCTGTATTCTAGTAGGCTAATTAGCTAAAATTTATATTTATATACACTGTTAGACACACTGAATCCACACTGCCATAGCTATTGATGTATCAGTTCATTTAACTGAACATGGCCCTCTACTTGCATTTTATGAAAACAGAGGTGCTGGCTCCATGACAGTTCTTTTATTCAGCAAATGAGTAAAATTATCTTATTTGGGAAAAGGCAATATGCCAGCCAAATTAGTATTTTGAGACTAACATTTTATTGATTATATAGCATCTCTAAGACCATCTTCTTGAGTTAGAATTAACTAGCCCTGTATAATCAGGGAGGGAGAGACTTTTGATTCTTCTGCATTTTTTGCAAAGTCAGATGCTGAAATGAAAAGGAGATGCTGCTTTATACTAGCACTAACTTTACAGAGCAGTCTTTCTCTAAATGTTAGATTGTATGGTAAAGTACAGGTCTTCTGAGAGACCTGTGAAGACAGAATTGTTCTAAATTATTCTTTTTTTGATTGATACTACCGTAATTCCCAATGGAGATATATGCATTTTTCATAGGGGTTTTTAGTCAGGTTATTTCTGAATCATTTAATTCTTTTATCTTATCATGGATATTTTAATATTTAATAATAGGTATTATAGTTATTATATACAGTAGCTATTTTAATGTTTACTGTGGATATTAATACCTAAATGCATTATTACAGATGTTTATATGTGTTGCGCCTGTTGATGTTTATATTTGATTTTGACTGTAAGCTGAGTCCATGGAAATTTGACAGCATATAACTTGAACAATTAAATAATGATTTATTTAATATATTTATTTAATAATTAAATAAATTAAAATACACCAATTAAGAAATTAAAAGTACAAATATTTTTAAACCCTAGAAATAAATTATGATGACTTTTGTAAGTAAGAAAGAGATGAAACAGAATTATTTAAAGTGACAGTTTGTATTTGTTCCTTTCATTACAGAAAGTACTCATTGTTGATGAGAATCCAAAGACGTACATTTCAGCGTTCCCCCCCCCCCAACCTATAGTTCACATAATGAGTTTTTCACTTGTTGCATATGATGATTCTGATTCTGAAGCAGAGACCGGGAGATCCGGAGATGTTATTAGCAGTGAAATCAATCTAACAAATTCTGCTGTGGATGTTGTTCAGCCCAGTGATGACTTAAATATTATTTCTGAGAGAAAAGTCGAATCTGTGGAATACGTGGGCAGCTCCGAAAAGAACATGTGTTATGAGGATACCTTTCAACAGCATCTACAACCTAATGAAAAGACTATAATAGAAGCAGTACCACAGAAATTGTACCCTGCTACTTTGACAAAAACAAGGACTAAGTATACCCAGCCATTACATCCTTTATTGGAACCTAAAATACCTTCTGGAAATGCATATGCTCAGAAGAGGATGCATAATGATGGAGATGTAACTATTCAGAAACTGAGACCATATATTTCAAAAAAACTGCAACAGGAAAAAAAGGAATACCAAAAAGAAAGCGTACCTTCTTCAGCTAAATTTAGTACAGCTGAAGATAAAATGTCAGTTAAAATTTCTCAATATATTATGCCATATATAGGATCAAAATATGCAGTTACTGAAATTCCAAAGAACTTGGTGTTTCACATGGCTGAGCATAGTGGACCAATTAATGCAGTTTGCTGGTGTCCTCTGCAGAGGTGGAGCCATATGTTGCTTTCTGCCTCTATGGATAAAACTGTCAAGGTAATGTGTTGCAATATAAATGTCTTTAATTGACTATTACTTATATAATGATTGAAGCTCCTTTCAAGCCTTTTTCTAAGCTATTTTAAACAAAATATAATCTGTACCTTGTCTATAACAATCTGAATTAAGCTAAGATTGTGTATTGATGAATATTTTCAGTACATTTTGTGGATGTGAAAAATACTGAACAGTGCTACCAGTTTCATCTAATTCTTGCTTATGGGTGAATGGGAGAAACAAATTATCCACAGCAATTGCAGGAGCGAAGGCCCATCAGGCATAGCCTCAGATGAACAGTGGGCAGTATCTCTTTTGTTTCCAAGCCTGCATTTGGGTTTTTGAAGGACTGGGAGGGACATAGAGTCATGAAACAAATGCTTATTTTTAACCCCTCTCCAGATACAGGAAAAACATTTGAGGCACCAGCCTACACCCTCATTCATAACCTGCTATTTTGTTAACAGTCAGGACATCACGTCTAGCTTAGTCCTTGACGTTTTATGCATTTTTACACAAAAGAAATACCACAGTTTCAAAACAGATAACTTCCATTTGTGTGCATACGATAGTGCTTATCCAGCAGAATCAATTCAGAAATATTCAGAAGTAAGCTCCAGTGAAAACTGAGACTTATTAAGAAATTAATAGTTTGGACTTTAAAATCTTCTTTGGACTCACAATGTATTCATTTATAATCTTCATCTTGACTTGATGTTGTCAGCTTGAAGGATGCCCAGGTATTTGTAATGAACATCTTCATCCAGACTTTGAATTTTATTTCCATAGGCTATCTTCATTCCCTTAGTTTTCATTATTTTCCTCCATTGATGGTAAAAGTGGCACATTTATCCAATTCAAACTCCATTTGTTGTATATATGGATAGTGTTGAGCAGTGATTTATTTGAACAGCGTTGTGATTTATTATTATGGTTGGTTGAACACTCATCCAGATGTTTGGATTATATTTGGCATTTTTATCCACCTATTAATTATTCTTATTATTTCAGTAATCAAAGCACTACTTACTTCCTACTTTGTTGTCTAAAAACTTAATTGACAAGAAGGCCCGTTTCTAATAAGAAATAATTATGTTTCCTAATTTAAATGTGAGAGGCATATATTGCAATGAAATAATTTTTATATGAGAGATATGCTGAAATGGTCTCTTGAATTTCTTTTCAAAAATGCAGATTTGCAAGTGGTACATTTGGACAATCAGAATTTAAAATTAAAAAGCCATTTTTTTGCCAATAAGTCAAGGATTGAGAATCATTGGATAAAACAAAATTACACATACACATATATAAAATGCATATAGTTATATAAATGTTGAAAAACTACTGGATACTAGAACTTGAGTAACTCCTGTTTAATTGTTCCGTGGAATAACTATTGTAGAAGTTTGTTTATTTTTTTAAAAATGATTAATACTGTTACTTTTGTTCTTATTGTCCTGTAACTTTAAAGCCAGTAGAGGGCACAATTAGATTAAATATAAATGTTGTAAGACTAGAATTCTAACTGCAATTTGCTTCTCAGCTTGCTTGGTCTGTTATTGCAAAAAGGCTACTTTGTAATAGATGGCAGCATACAGTTTAAGGTCATAATTGCATTCAGTCTGGGAAGGAATTTTAGTTACTTTAAAGCAATTGCAAGGATCAAAAATATGTTTATTTTTCTGTCTCATTTTCTAAATGTAGTTTTCCTAACTTCATTTGTATACTAATGAAATTTAGTAGTTTCAAACCATGTGTCAAGCTACACTTGAGAGAGAAGGAGTAAAGAAGTTTGTGAGCTCAACACAGCACTCTACGTCTTCATGAAGGATTAGATAATCTTAACTATTCTTGTGAATATGGTTGAAAAATAGAAAACCATTTGTCTGAAATGGTATAGAGCTTCCTGCCTGAGCAGGGGGTTGGACTAGAAGACCTCCAAGGTCCCTTCCAACTCTGTCATTCTGTCATTCTTTTATTCTGTTAATCACACTGATAATTGTTATAAAGAATTGTTTGGTACAGTATCCAAAGTGGACCTTTGTCTGATGTGTTTTTCAGACAAAAATCTGGCTGGGGAATTCTGGGAGTTGAAGTACAAACATTTTAATGTTGTCAAGGTTGAGAAACACTACCCTAAGCTAACAAAAAGACTGATATCTGTGCATTTTAAACAAGGTATATTTTAACTGTCTTCTGTAAATATGATTCAGGGTGATTCACAGAATATAATAGAATAAAAAACTACAACAGTACTAAAAATATTCATGTATTAAATTTAATGCTACACATCTGTCCAATAGGGCAACTCTGGGTAACATTAACAGCAAAAGTAAACTAGTTATTATTATATACAACAAATAAATTCCAAAATCTGAATAAGCAACTTTTGCAAATAGCAGCAAAAGTACTGAATAGATTTCTCTGAAGAGGTTGTTTGATAATCAGAATCTTATTTTTTTCTAGTTAGCATCAGCAAAAGGTTCTTTATTGATAATCTCAGTTATATGCTTATGCAGTCATTTGGGCATCTTGGTTTGTTTAAATAAAGATAAAATCTAAAATTCATTCCTGATAAAATCTAACTCCTGAAGTCCTTTCCTCCCTCTGCCATTGTGCTATGGCCAAAGTTCTTTCCCTATCTTTTCCCTTGCTTTTCTACTCCATTTTACATTTCTATATTGTTTACTTTATTAAATTGGAAACGTTGACCAATACTGTCCAAGATTTTACTTGATCCAAGGTAGTGGTTAGGTAATGAGTTAGAGTAAGAGTAAGAGTATGTGATGGATAAGCGGTAAACCGTATGTGTACCCTTCAATTGCCTGAACTTTTCTCCCCATCAATTTCCCCATTTCCTTTTGCTGCACCAGCATTTTGGCTGCCCTTGTTGTGGTGGAAAGATAATAGCTAATGTTGACCCTTTTAGCACTCACAGCTCTATAACAGATTTAGGTTTTTAGTAGTCTGCTGAATGGTTCTTTAGGTAGATATGGAGAATCTGACAGGAGTTGCATTGCATAACTCAGCAGAACTTTCCTCAAGATCTCAGGAAGTAATAGGGTTGAAGTCCCTCTTCCTCTTCCCAGTGATTTTGACTAAGATAATTGATTTGACTGCTAGATCTTGATACAGATTGGTCTGTCTTCAGTTCAACTTCCCCTCAGTAGTGACCTTAGTACAGCCCACATCATTGAATAGGGATTGTGTTTGTGTGCATGCAATTATAGATATGTTCTGTCAACCAACTATTTTGTTTTGTGTGGCTAATAGAATGAAACAGAGTGTCCAACCATATTTACCCAGTTGATGTGTATCTAGGGAGAACTGAATTTAACTTCCCACAATGTTCACCTTGCTGGACGCTTTAAATAAAAATGCAGAATATAATTATAATAACATTATTAAATATAATAACATCTATTATTTACTATTATTGGTTCAATAAATTGTTTCATGTATTTATTTCATTTATATACACCTTACCAGGAGGTATGAATGTTTAGCTATAGTGTCTGCTACTATGTACTGCTTTACTGTAATTTTTATATCTTCTGATTCTAAGTTCATGTAACCTAAAAATATTGGAAAGTAAGACTTCTTTCTCTTTTTATTCATTATAAAAAATTACAAATTATGTTTAGAAAAATTATTGTTATTATTATAAACTGATCAGAAAAGAAGTTATAGGTATATGTCATAAGATAGATAAGCAGTATAGTATTTTTATAACACATGAAATATGAAAACATTGGGATGGTGTGATCTAAATGGAAAATCTGGATATTTAGATGATTAATATTGAGAAAATTATGACTGATAAGAATTGTTTGAACATTAAAGGGAAATTAAGCTTAAATAAGAATTATGAAAATAGGATATATGGTGAACTAATAAGATGATTTTTATAAAAACAACACAAGTTGATAAGAAAAAATGTCATACATGGACGTTATTATTTGTACAAACATGAAAAAACATGTTTATATTTAATCATTTATGCATTGAAAATATTAAGAATTATATCTGATTAAGGTTGAAGAAGGAGAATACTATTGGGAGAAGGGAAGATCAAATAAATATACTATTAATTAATATACTAATTATGGAATTACAAAAGTCAAAGTTTTTCTTTTTCTGTAAACAATTCTTGAGTTTAGATAATAGTCAGAGTATTTCTTTTCCTTCAGACTCTTTTTAATCTTATGGCTGGCCCAATATGTATTCTTTCTTTGTTCCCACCCAGCTGTCTTCTGAAGGTTATTAAAGTTCAAGGGAACATATTATTCTTTGTTTCTGGGCATCTTGCCAATTTCTGAGTCAGTGTTGTTAATGTTCTATGTTCTAGTTCTCCATTAGGTGTCAGTAGTTGTTTGTTTTCCAGCTTTTTCAGACAAAAATATTATTTTTATAGTTTCATCAAAACCCTTTAAAGTATAATCTTAGCAGTTTTTTAATTTCTAGATTTATCCATACTGTAATATTTTAACTTTGATTTCAATATATTTCTTTCCCCCTTAAAGGTTAATTCACCGCTTCCATCTATGGGGGAGTGGGGGTGTAGTCCCCTCCCTTCACTTTCGGAGGTTTTCTTAATTTGGGGATCTTTCCCAAGGACTTAGTTACAGAGTAGAAGAGAGAAGATCGATACTCTCACCAGTTCCAAGCATGCTGTTCACCATTGTTAGACCAATGATGGCGAACGTTTTGGACACCGAGTGCCCCAAAACCGCCACGCCTGCTCCCACTCTTCCCCCTGCCCCGCCCATCCGCAGGGCCACCTACCGCCTCCACGGCGCACCACAGCAGATCGCCCAGGTGGCCCTGCAGCGCCATGGCAGCCATGCCTTCCGCCCTTGCCCCGCATCATCATCTGCATGCGATGGGACGTGAGGGCAGAGTCTTGTCCCTGCTGCCCAGCTGCCATGTCTTTTGCTGCACTGCTCCATGCGGGCCGTGCCCAGGGGTGCTCTCTGGGGGGGCTGCTGCTGAGGAGGAAGCCACAGAGGGATGCGGGGCTGGGGCGATGGTGCTCATGCCCACAGAGAGGGCTCTGCGTGCCATATGTTCGCCACCACTGGGCTAGACGCTGGTGTGCAGCTAGCCTTTCTCCTGTCGGGTTAGAGGGCTTCCCCTGGATCTAACAGAATGACCGCCGTTGTTCCGTAATCATTGGGGCATCCCTCTTTCTTCATCGCCTCTCTGGGGCAACTTCAGATCCATTTAGGGTCCCCTGGCAGGGTGAAATAAGCCATGGAGTGCGGAGCTCTGTAATCCTGCGGCCGTGCGCTATGGCACAACAACCGGAAGTCCCAGTATTTACATATTCTTACAGGTCTCTCTTCCTCATTCTGTGCCCTACAGAGAGCTGCATCAGAATTTTTCATGGACACATATGTAGATCTTTGCTCATTTTCAAGCTTTTTGCTGCTTGGAACCTAAAGTGCTACCTCTGTTGTTGGTCCAAAATCGAAATTAACTGCTCTTTGTACATCAAAGTTTTTCTGGGTCTACTGTAGATTGCTAGAATCTTGCCAGAACTTTATGTCTGTCTTTTCCTACATTTATCTTTGCACAATCAAAACATACAGTACATGCATGTATGTGCAATCTGCAAAGACAACTGGGCTTGTTCAATCATCTTTTGCAGTAATTGTGTTGGTCCCAATGTATTTGGTTGGGTTTCATATGAGATTTATATAAATTTATATATAATAATGTTTATATACTTAATTATGAGTAACATTTAAGCATTTATTAGAATTGAACTTCCCTTTATTTAGTTTTTCAGAAGAATGAAAAAATATCCACCCTTTTAGTTACAGTGGAAAACAATTGTTAATAGAAAAGTGATTGAATGGGCAGAAAACAGAAAACATAAAAATGTATGTTCTTCATCTGACCTATCATGGCCTGACTCTCTTAAAACAATCTAATCATTTTGAAAGTACAACATGCATTTATTAAGCAGGCAAACAGTTACCGCCTACACCGGGCTCTCAATAGAGACGTGACAGCTTACTGAGCAGCCCTATACATTGTATATTTCATACTGTTCAGTTCCAGTTTTAACATGCCATTTCATGGGTGTTATTGTGGGAAAATACAGACAAATAGGGAATTGATTTCCCAAGAGGAGTATTTAGATTAAAACAGTTTGCTTGAAACCATGTGGGAGCTTGAACCCTTCGGGGTTAATATTGTAATTGTTAACCATCTCTTTCCTGGAACTCTACCATAAATTTTAGTATATTGAATTAAATCCATCCTCAATATATCCATATCCATGCCTACTGGAGCTGGATTGCAAATGTCTGGATGACCAGCAGTGGGCACCAAAGAGTTATATTTTCTGTATTTCTTTGGCAAATAACTTTTTAGCCAGAATAAAATGCATTTCATTAGCTTGCTTTTCTACCTGGAACTATGCAAAACGTAAAGAAATAAATGATGTATGGATGTATGGATAGATTTTATATGGTTGATCTATCTGAATCTAATGAATCATATTTTGAAGAGTTTCATTCTCGAAGCTGTTTGTTTAAAAGGATTCTTACTTTTACATAAGTGTTTTTAGGCTTTAAAGATTGTGGAAAATCCCACTCAGAGTTGAGATCAATTTAGTGAAGTGCAATTACATTAATTTAATACAATTTAATTAATTTAATATATTAAAAATAACTTTATATTATAAACACAATGATATTCCTTTATGCTTGTTTCAAAATTTCTTCTCATTCTTTTCATTCTTCCTTTAACTTTCCTCTGAGCTTTTGGTATTCCTTTACAATTTTGTTGAACATTTCATACAGAGTATGAAAGCATTTTTACATAAAAACTTCAGAAACTTTGCACATTTATTTCTTGAGATTCAGGAATGATTTATGTGTTACACCGGCAAATGAGGAGGCTGACAAAAATATGTATCATTTTTGGCCTAGCCCTAGACTTTGCACATTGTGCTAGGGACTTAAGTAATGGCTATGATTTCCTTCAGTCTCATAATTGGCAGAAAGCAAAGTGCAGCCTGTAGTCTTTTGTCAGGAAAAAAAATGTGTTAGGTTCATGGTGGGTCAGATTAATATTAGCATCAGCAAGCCATGTTAAATTTAAAATAGATAATAGATAACATGTTCTATGCATGGTTTCAGCAAAAATGTACAAATTTAAATATACCATGCTTTGCCTCTGAGTGGAGTACTTGACTTTGTATTCCCCAAAATAGGCATGGCAGAACAAAGAAATAAAAAGGACTAGGCGAAAACAAATTAACATTAAACTTAAATTGATTAATTCTATGGATTTAATTCTATCTGCATTTATAATTCATTGGCAGTTTTGGTAAAGGATGCTGCACTTGGAGATTCGGTTTGTGTTCTCTTTTAGATCAATTTCTGAGCAATTAAGGCATACTGAACTGGGTGAGACTTGATTTGAGTCGACAGGCAGAGAATGAATTTTTAATCCAACCTTTTAGTAGTTTTTCATGCTAAGGTTGTGCTTGGTTGTATTTGCTGAATTTGGTCTGCTCTGGGATTGATGACCTTGGTGTGGAATGAAAAGCAGTGTATAGATAGTTAAAAATAAATACATCCAATAGTTGAAAAACAACCTGAAAAATAGCTGTCAAATTTGCAATTTGTAAGCCTAAAAATAAATGCTATCTTTAACTCATATACCTACAGAGGCCCATTTTCTTTTCATGTCATTTTTCTTTTCTGTATAATGAGTAATTGCTATAATGTAATAAATTTTATTACAGCTAATCAAGTACTATCTTTTAACTTGATTTCTCAGTGCTGAAGTACCTGAATTTCATCGTTCCAAAGGTTATGTGGGGATTTTGTAAGGTAATGTGAATGTGGAAATGAAATCAAAATGTGCTTATGTGTGCGTGAGAAAGATAGAGGTAGAAGGACAGCAAGCATGTACAATATTGATTTTTTCCCCCTTCTGTCATGTTCTTGTATTGAAAATCTCTGCTGGAAATCTCCCTGGCAATGCTCTTAATCATTGATAGGCAGGTTTGTGGTGCTGGTTTTTCACCAGAAATTTTCTTCTTTTTGTTTTCTTTTTCTTTCTTGTGTCAAAAATCTTTTAAATAGTTGCTAACAGGAAGAAGCCAAAGAATAAAAATTGTAATAATCTGCATGAAACTTCTTCCATCCTCTAATTATGGATCATGTCAATGCAATTATGAAATGGACTTCATAGAAAAGTTCACATTTTGTCTATATTGTGGCATTGAGGTCATCAAGGGAAAAGTTCTACTTTCTGATTTTTTTCTGTTTTAATATGTTTTTGTATGTTTAGTTTTACAGTGCATATAACATGTTTACATATCCCTGTTAAAATGCCAGGTTTTTGAGATGTAAAAGAAATCAGACCAAGATAAATCAGATTTTTTCCCACCTTTAATATATGTAAGCTGTACAATTCAATTAAAAAACTTGACAAATATCATATTCCTATATGCTGCTTGTTTCAACATTACTGATGAATGTCTACAACTAATTGCTCACCTCCAGCTAAAAGACAGATGATAACCTCCCTCTCTTTTTAAATAATTTAGATGTCTATATTTTTTATTGTTTTTCTAATGATTATGGAATGAGAACCATTTTTCTGTAGTGGTAAAGGCACCAGACTAGAAACTGGGAGATTTTGAATTCTAGTCCTGCCTGAGGAATGAAGCCAGTTAGGGCCAGTCCCCCTTTTGTCTTAGCCCTAGGAAGCCGGCAATGGAAAACTACTTCCGAAATCTTGCAAAGAAAACTGGATGGACTTATCCATGCAGTGTCAGGAGTCAACACTATTTGTTTTAGTATGCTCATACCCTCTCTCTTTATATAAGTTATGATTTGGCCCTGGTATTTCATTGTTCAACCACTGCAGGCTCCCCTATCTTTTTAGAACATTTAGAACTTTTTATTATTAGTCAAGATATATGTACTGTATGCTTGTGTGTGTCTATGTGTCCATATGCGTCTATGCCTGTGTGCTTATATGCCTGTGTGTATCCTAATATATATAAAGATATATGAAAAAGATAAACAAACACAGTGTGACTGAGGGAACTGATTTCACCCTCTCCCTAGAAGCCAAAATATCTTCCTTTAAAATCAGGCTACTGTGTTGAAAGTGATGGGCTGTGAGGCATGAGACTGTGAGGAGAAAAGCTATAGTTGGATTAGTTGTGTCTGCCCCTTTTCCAGTAATTATTTCCTTGTCCCTAAGTTGCCTTCGTCCGGGCTCACACTCTTTGGTGGTAAGAGCTGTCTGTTTCTGAAAGGCTGAGTGCTACCTCATGTTGGGGAAGGTAGTGTCTCTGTGAATTCTGTTGAATCCCATTCTTTGTCTCCCAGGAGGGAGACAAATGGAGAATCCTAGTTTTGGGAAAAAGTCCTAGATATACTGTATATACCTGAAAATTTTCTGGAGTAACATACAGATATAATCTGGCAGCAAAGAAATTAAGAATGATGATCCTATGATTTTTATGACATTGTTTTTTAAAGACAGTAGCATTAAATATTTTTTTGCTATTTTTATAAATATGTGGAATCTTAAGCAGATCTGTAGTTTTTTAATGGTAGATAAAAATTAAACATCATATTTTTCCCATTATGGGGAGAAACACCTATAATGGCGTTATATCTGCAAAGCCCCTAGAGTAAATCCCAGATTCCCTGATTTTTTTTAAATTATTCTATCTTTGAAAACTGAGGATGCGTAAATAATTGTAACACTTCAAAGTGAATGTCCTTGCTGGAATGCTTGTTCTGAAAACAATAACAAATTATACATCTGGATTTCTAACAAATAGTTAGCAATTGCGGTGTTTTGGAAATATGTGATTTTGTTAGGTTGTTTCTCAGAAGCAAGGGTTAGCATTCAAACTTTAATTAGTAGATTCTGTCAATATGTTTTTTTCAAAATACATTGTAGCCATAATGATATGCTCAAATACCTTGCTAGTGTTAGAGGCCAGCTACTGTGATTGTTTTGCACTTGAGGTGTCAAAGTATAAGCTTCAAGCCACACAATTTTATTTTAGATAAAACTGCTTCATCTCTTTTAATAAGTGATTATTGTCTGAAAGTGGGTAGAACTATTTCCTTTTCGTAGATTGCATAAAGATCTGGTCCTGAATGTATTAGAGTAATGAAATAAATATAGCTAGATAACTAGTTTCATTTATTTTATTATATGAAAATTTGTTACTCCAAAGTCTGGCGAAACTTTTGTTTTTACGTGTTCCCTGAATAAGAAGAGAATGACCTCAAAATCTTCCCCAACCTCTAGGCTCTTTGTTTTATGAATGAAATCAGGTAAGAAAAGCTGCAGGCTGGCAGATGGGAAATAATGCCTGGGGTGACTTTTTTGCTTTATTTTTATAACATCATACTCCCAGCAGACTCCGGGTAGTGCGCAGCATGAAAACACAAAATTAAACATGCTTCTTAAGATACTAAAAATACATTGTTATTGGCATCTCCCAACAGCAAGATATATTAAGCCTTTTTTAACAGCTGCATTTTCACTGTCTCTGGAGGTAAGGACCATCACTAAAAAGCATGGATTTTTAGCCCCATCCTCTGAATCTCTTGTCTCATCCTCACATAGGAACTGTGAACTCTTTGCTTCATACTGTTCTGCTGGTAACAGAGAGTCTTTAAGGTGTCTGGATATCAAACCATAATTAATCAATGAAGAAATCACATCCCACCCGAGACTGGCAGGCAAGGTGTTATATGTAATCTACCAGTAAACTGTACTCTCTCATGCACTAGTGATGACACCTAATCTGGTACAGGTAATTTTCACTTAACAACCAGCAACTCCATTGCTAAGTGACAGGCATTAAGTGAGACATGTGACTGCACTGGACTACAACTTCACTTTAGTTAAGTGAATCATCCACAGTCATTAAGAGAGACGTCATGCGACCATGATTTGTGATTTTATTCCATTGACTCTGCTTGTTGGAAGTCAGCTGTGAAGTTCACAAATGGCAGTCATGTGACGATGCTGCAACAGTCATAAACATCTGAGGGTTTGCAAAGTGTTCAGATATTGTTCATGAGACCACAGGATTGCTGTGATAATCATAGGTGGAAAGACTGGTCTTAAAGTCACCTTTTCAGCACTGTGGTACCTTGAAATGTTGCTAAACAGAGCAGTCATTAAGTAAGGTCTGCCTGTAATGAAACAACCAAGTTCAGAGAATACACACAATCTAATAATGCTGCATATTAACTAGATCCACTGGATTTGTTTCTGACAAATCATGAGGGGAATTGTACTTACTTTAAAGCTGCCATGATGGACATTTATATTTTAATTTTAAACATAAAATTAATCCATACATGCACTGATTTGAAAGAACATAAAAAAGTTATAATCAGTCTCTTATTTAGGGGTGTGAATTATTGAAGAAAGTTTGTTAGTATATTGAACATATTTAAATATTAAAGATGATTAAATTTTAAAAAGAGACTTCTGGCAGTCCATTGAAAATGAAAATATGAATGAAAAGAAGCAACTATGTAAGTTTCTAATATAAAAATCTAGCTAGTTAATATCTGCATATCTTTGATTCATTCTACACTTGCAAGCCTGCCTTGATGTCTCTTGGTAGATTATCCAATATATTTGAATATTTAGGAGCTGATAGCATCTGCTACTATGCTGTACTGCAATTTATTTATTTATTTATCACATTTAGAAACCATCCATCTCCCTCACTGAGGGACTCTGGGTGATGTACCAATAACATGTTAAAACATAAAAATAAAATATAAAAAAATAAAATTTAAAATAGAAGCAAGGACAGCTAAAATTCAATACTGAATATTACTTAAAAGGTGAGGGAGAGGCTTCAGTAATTATCCT
Source organism: Protobothrops mucrosquamatus (assembly GCF_001527695.2). Lineage (NCBI taxonomy): Eukaryota > Metazoa > Chordata > Lepidosauria > Squamata > Viperidae > Protobothrops > Protobothrops mucrosquamatus. The sequence goes on from NW_015386230.1 coordinate 2,291,386, forward strand.
GCTGGATTCTCAGACACTCTTGAGTTGTTTACAATTCTCTGAAGAGCTAGTATTTTTAAATTAATACAGTAAAGATCTATGGAGTTTCTCAGTCATCCAGGTCATAGTTATCCCAAAAGTGCTTTTTCATGAGGCAACTGGACTTTCTTGTTTTTCTTTAAAGACATTTTGTTTCTCATCCAAGAAGCTTCTTCAGGTCTGACTGGATGGTGGGGAATGGAAGGATAAACCTCTAGGTGGCCTCAACGACTCTCTAAAACAATGCAAATGACCAGGTGTCTGCAAGGAGTATAAATCCTTCCATTTCCCACCATCCAGTCAGAGCTGAAGAATCTTCTTGGATGAGAAGCAAAATGAATTATCCCTGGGTCCATTCATGATCACATTAGGATGCTCTAAATGGAAATGTTACCATATTGCTAGTTAATTAACAGAAATTATTAAATACTATACTTGATGTTTCTTGCCTACTAGCTTCAATATTAATATATTTAACCCATTTTTATAGTAACCGAGGTTAGATAAGTCAGTATTAAACACAACAGGCCATAGATACAGGATTTTGATAAATTATTACAAAAGCATTCCTGAGTCAAATTAGTAAATTTAGAAAAAATAATACAATAGCCAATAACATTAGAAATAGTATCAGTAGCTAGTACTGTGTTTGAGACACTCTTATTCATGTTTTGTTTTGTATTTAGTTTCTTCCATTGAGTCAGTTTTCAGCAATTCTATTCAACCCTGCAGCTGGTTTCAATTGATTATTGTAATTTCCTCATTACCCCCACCCCCACCAATCAAAGGCCACATAGGCATATGGAAGTAATCCTGAAGCTTCAGATGTTCAAATCATTCAGATGTTAGAAAACCACCTTTCTTTAGAAGTTAGACCTAATTGCTTTTTGAATACTGTATTGGTAAATTAAAGCTTTGTTGAAGAGTTTTTGGTGATCAGCTGCGTTAACATTATCTGTCTCCTGATTTAATAGTATTTTGCATTGACTCCATTTTTTTATGTTAAATAGTTGCTTTTAACCATAATTTTAATTCATGATTGTTTATTTAACAGGGAAGTGGATTATGGTTTTAATTTTGTGCTTTTGTTGTTAACTACTGGGAATTCCTGTAGAGCAGTGGTGGGATTCAGCCAGTTTGCACCACTTCGGCAGAACCGGTAGCTAATTTTTTGTTGCCCAGACCCAGAATGGACTTCCGGAAGCGGAACCCACACAGATAACTGGTTGTTCACATATTTGAATCCCACTACTGCTATAGGTTATGATATGTATAAATTTGATAAATATAATTGCCATGTATTTCTTGATTTATATGCTTCCATGTTGTAGAATTAACAATAAAATACTGTAAGTATTGGTTAAAACCAAGTTCAAATTATCTTACTTTGGACATTATGCAAAGATCCAGCTCACTGAAGAAAACTATTACCTTCTCCAACCTAGCACCTAGGACATGGAAGTGTCAACCGTCTGGCTAGCAAATTCATTATCGAAGAAACTTTATGGTCTTGAGGTGCCATAAGAGATGAGCTTTATTGAATACACATCCGGCACTGAAAAAGCAAAATCAACTCTAATTTTCTTGTGCAAAAATTAGTTAACAATAGCTTTTCATAGCCCCCACCCACCAAATGTTCACATTGCCCAATCACATCTCTCCACAGATTACCCCCCACCGACCTGTACGCTCTCACAGAGTGGGTCTCCTCAGGGTACCGTCGGCCAGACAGTGCCGGCTGGCGACCCCAAGGGGGAGGGCCTTCTCTGTGGGAGCTCCCACCCTCTGGAACGAACTGCCCCCAGAGATCAGGGTGATTCCTGATCTCCCTTCCTTCCGCCGCGCCCTCAAGACGTGGTNGTGGTTGTTCCAGCAAGCGGGACTGGCCTAGGGGATTTTATAGGGGTTTTAATTACTTTTAAATTTGACATTCTCAAATATTTCATTTTAATTAAATTTTAACTAGGTGTAATATGTTAGCTTTTTATCATTTGTCAGCCGCCCTGAGTCCGAAAGGAGAAGGGCGGGATATAAATACAATTAATAAATAAATAATAAAATAAATGGGAATGATCCACTTTTCTGTCAGACACCTGTTTTTGAGACCTTGGGTCTTGCGGTCTGTGGACAGCTTCTTGAAACTCCTGTTTCTTTCCCAGGCTCTCCCTCTCCCCTGTTGCTATGGCAAGTTGAGTAGCGACAGGTTAGCAAGCATCTTAGCAATTCAACCTTGACAAGAAGTTTAAACTACCCAACTAAGTCAAGTATCTGTAAAGAAATTGGAGCATTAAACTGGCCCATACACCAAAAGGATACTCAGCTTATCTCAAGTGTTCCAATTTAACGTGCAGATATTTGCAACCTATCACTTTTGTGAGAGATTAATCTCATTTGGTTACTCTTCTGATACAGATTACAGATACTGGTTACTCTTTATGTTAGCTACAGATAGGTTTCCTGTTTACTTGAAAATACAACACTGTGAGCTTAAATTTCCATGAAATCCAACCTTTTTAGTTATCTGTAGTGCATGCAAAATATGCAATAACTGGAATTAAAAAATTGTAGACATTATAGCAGATGGGTCATAGCCCAAAACTGAAACAAAGTATACCAATGAAGGAGAATATTTGTAGCTCTGGGTTGAAATGAGGGGTCCTTGGTGCTCTCTGAGCTTGCTTGTTTTCTTGCAGACGTTTCATTACCCTAACTGGGTAACATCGTCAGCCCAGAGAGCATCAAGGACCCCTCACAGAAATTATAAGATGATTATTACTTCTGTCATTTTTCTTTATTAATGGAATAATTTTAACTAAAACATACTAATTTATTTATATAAAGGATTTTAAAAAGTATTCAGCACATTCCTTAGGAAGATGAAGTATGCTTATATTTACAAAATATCATTTGGAAATGGATGGCAATATTTGCACATAGTGCAAAAGGGAGAAAGATTCAATTTGTAAAATGCCTGGGAATTCAAGTGGTAAATTCAGTGAAGGATAATACAAATGAGCAAATAAACACTAGATAGGGTTTTGAAATATTGCTAATGATGTTTAGATGTAACTTGTAAAGAGAGTTTAGCTAATAAAGTTTGGTAAAGTAGAAACATAGGATGTTGGATTTGGGTTTTTTTTCTTTTTGAATAGAATTAGTTGGAAAAAATATGTTTGCTAATTTTCCTCTAACCCTTCAAATCCGTCTCGTTTTAATCTTCTATTTTGTTGTCTGTGATGAGCGGTTAAGGGAACTAGTGTAGCAAAGAGAAGGATTGGGGTGATATGATAGCTGTCTTCCAGCACCTGATGGGCTGTCACAGAGTAGAGGAGGTTGACCAATTCTCCAAAGCACTTGAAGGCAGGACAAGAAGTAACAGGTGGAAGATCATTAATGAGAGAGATAATCTAGAACTAAGAGAAATTCCCTGACAGTGAGAACAATTAAGCAGTGGAACAGCTTACCTCCAGAAGTTGTGGGTACTCAATCACTGGAGGTTTTTAAGATATCAGATAGCCATTTGTCTGAAATGGTATGGAATCTCCTATTTGAGCAGGGGGTTGGACTAGAAGATCTCCAAGGTCCCTTCCAACCCTGTTATTCCATGTTCTGTGTTCTTAATGTATAATAATAAAGTCTCCCATTGGAATACAACAAGAAAATAGGCACTCCATCTCATCATTAGAATCTTAATATCATCATAGAGTGTGTACATATTCCATTTACTGTTCAATGACATGCTCATAGATAAACTTATATTGTTGACTTTTAACTATTTGTTTTTTTTTAATTATGTGCCGCATATTATAGGATTGGGACAAAATGTTAACTACCATTGCTTGGAAAATGAGAGTGAAAAAATTATATATGTAAAAATGTATATTACAACTTTTAAAAATATGTTACAGAGGTAGAGACATAATGGTGAAACAGTTGTCCATTTTGAAGGAAGTAATGATTGAATATAGGGCATGTTTTGTTTCCAGTCCTTAAATAAGAAAACTCTGAGGAATAAAAACAATAATAGAGTTGAAAGTGGCTGTAGAAATAATTTTAATGCAACCACTTGCTTGGTGCAGGAGCTATTCAAATTATTTTGGATAGATGGCTATTTTGCCTCTGTTTGAACCATACTGGTTCTTGTTAATTGTTATGTTTATATTCAAGTTCTCAGAAGCATTAAAACATTAAGTTTGTTATAGGAAATCCTCATTTAGTTGGGACCAGCAACTTGGTTATTAAGCAAAGCAGTCACTAAATGAAACCATGACTGTGCTTACAATCTTCATGTTTCCTTTGCTTTATAGACCTGTGAAGTCATAAATGTGAGGATTGGTCACAAAGCTACTTTTTCATCACTGTTGTAACTGCAAATGATCTCTGTCTGAGACAGTCACTAAATAAGAATTAGCTTTAATTGGCTCAACTGATCTTGTCTAGTATTGACATAAAATGGACAGGTCTATAATTTCCTAGACTAGATTGTCTTCTTCCCATTTCTGGAGATAGGAAAATAAAGAAAGAGGCTGCTTTCTTTTTTTACGACGGTGAGTTCTCCAGGAATTCTGAAAGATTATAGTTCAGTGATGGCGAACCTTTTAGAGACCGAGTGCCCAAACTGCAACCCAAAACCCACTTATGCATCATTGAGTGCCGGGTGGGTGTGGCCCATTGGGTGGGCGTGGCCCATTGGGTGGGCGTGGCTGCAGTGGTAACGACAGACTGGATGGGACTAAAAAGTTCAATCAATCAATTCCAACTTTGCAAGATCTTTTTTTCCCTGTGAGAAGTTGAAATTGACTGATTGAACCTTTTTTTTTTTTTTTGCACATGGCTAAGACCTAAAGCGAAAAGGTTTTATAAAACCCAGCTGAAGGCCTAGGACTGGGTTGATGGCGCGCGTGCCCACAGAGAGGGCTCTGAGTGCCACCTCTGGCACCCGTGCCATAGGTTCGCCACCACTGTTATAGTTTGTGATTCTGCTGTTATTTCCTCTAGTTCCTTTAGTAGCTTAAGGTGTAATTCATCTGGTCCAGGAACTTGAAATTGTTTAAATTTCTTTTTACTCTCTCCTATGCTCTATTTTATCACTATATAAGGCAGTACCACCATAAAGGATGTTCCAAGCAATTGGATTCCCCTGGTTTTCTATATTATTTTTTAAAATAAGAAATATCCACTGCAGCTGGGACCTAAACATACTACTCTATGACTATGATGCTCCACGATCTCCCGATTACCTGCTTTAGATACTTTAAAAGTTGTTTTGAATGTATCAGATATTTAGGTAGCTGCCTGTCAGTTGACAAATAGGTCACTGAGAGCTTCAAAAGCTGGTTCAAGCAATGACAAGTTTTACTGAAGAAAGAAATGTGCCTTCTTTCCTATAGGGATTATCTCTGCTGGCAGCCATTAGTTCATTTTTCTTCCTGTTTGCTTTGTTCTCCCTGGGTGGATTTAAGACACAGATAGGAAAAGTATAAGGTTATGTGCATAGTCTACAAATGTGGAGTGGTGTTGATTGTCTCTTGACATCTCTTCAGTGAAAGTTCTAAATATCTTGCAATCAAAGTCAGAGGGACAATCAATTTAGTGCAAATAAGGGCTGTAGTGTCACCAGTTCCCTGGGGATATTTCTGCAATAACTCTTGGCTTCTGAAAATCCCTGTCATGAATGCTTCTCAAGAAGTTGAAATTAAAATATTTGTTAACCCTGGTAGCTGCTGTTGTCTGTTGGGCAAAGACTGTATAGTTTGATCGGTCAGGATTTAAAGATCGAGGGGTGGATATTTTGCCTTCACGATGCAGGCTGGACTGATTTTCTCTGGTTTTTTAATTATTGAAAACCGTTGCTTGGCATGTACTTTATGGTGCATGGCCTTATTAAAAAGGCAGATAGTGAGAGAAATAAAGCACATTCTGATAGTGTTAAAGATTACTTTGAGGATGGTTGTTAGAGTAACGGGTTCACTTTCTTCCAACATGAAAACTATAATTCCAGATAGTTTGATGAGTAGTTTTGTAGCCAATATTGTTAATGAAAAAATGGAATGCAGGGAGTGATGCTGCTTTTTCTCTTTACAAGCTGTTTACCATTTTAATAATAATAGAATACAGTGCATGTGAGAGATTCCAAATGAACAATTGCTAAATCTACCAAATTATTTTGGAAAGTCTATGTAAATACATTAGAAACATAACTGTTACATTAATTGTAGGCCATATCCAACCCAGCCTTTAAAATGATAGGATAAAAAATTATTGTAGTTGGTTGTATAGTCGGTCAGATGTTTAGACTGGTTTTAGCATTTTTATCCACTTATTGAGTCCTTTCCAAGGACTTGGGATAGGAAGCTGTTGCTTGATAGTTTTAAAGGTATTTAAAGGTAAGCTGTTTCAAGTAAAGTTGCCTTTTGCAAGTGACTGATGATGATTTTGTCAATTCCAATGGTGTTCAATTCATGTTCCAGTAGTTTTGGGATGGCATCAACTATTATTGTTGGTACTATTTTTGCTTGCTTTTTTTTTTTTTGCTACAGTCATCCTACTTCTATTTGCAGGTATTTGTATTTTGTGATTTCCTCCAGTTCCTTTTCTTCCATTCTGCTGTCAACATCCACCATTCAGACTTTTTTGTCTTTCTTACCAAAAGTTGTTAAGTCTGGAGTATTCTCCAGCACTGGAGATGGAGGATCCACCCATGGGTAGTAGACTGTATTCCTGCCCAATCAGATTAAGTCAGCCAAAGTTGCCACGCCCGTCCTGGACCCTAGATCCCAGTCTTGACTTAATCTTGCCCATGGACGGACGTATAACTCTGGCTCTCAGGCAGGTATAGTCTGGACTTTGGGTGAATCCTCCACCTT
>NW_015386230.1:2299923-2300986 GCF_001527695.2 Protobothrops mucrosquamatus
AGGCCCGGACCCCAGCTGATGATGTCCGCTCTCACCAGGACCTTAGTAAAATGATAGCGGCCATGGAATATGCATCGGATGCATCTCTCCAAGCCACCAGGTTTGCCTCCAAGGCTATGGCCTCTAGCGTCACTGGGCGGCGGATGCTTTGGCTGAAACATTGGCGTGCCGACGTCAAATCAAAGTGGCGCCTGTCGTCGGCCCCATACCAAGGAGGTAAACTGTTTGGTACGGCCTTAGAACCGTACCTTACTGAAAATAAAGACAAGCGTAAGGTCCTCAACCACATTCTGAACAAGTCGGAGAAACGTAAGACCTTTTATCCCCGCAAACAGTCCTTTCGGCCTAACAGCAGGTACACTTACACCCAGCCCTTCCAGCCTTTTCGCCCCTTTCCGGCCAGGCAGGACAGGCAGGACAGACAATACGACGGACAAACGGCTAAACCCAGGCAACAATTTCAGGGTAAGCGGCCCTTTCGGGGGAGCGGCCGCCCATTCCGGCACTCCAAGTGACTCCCTGACGGTTATTCCCATAGGGGGCAGGCTATCTCTATTTGCCCACCAATGGGAGGCTACCAGCACGGACTCATGGGTGCTCAACACCATACACAACGGCCTCTATCTGGAGTTCATCTCCAATCCCCCGAATCACTTTATTTCTTGCCCTTACCCTCGAAATCGAACAAAAAGGAAGTTGATGGGCGACGCCGTCCAACACCTTCTGGACATACAGGCCATAGAACCGGTTCCGGTGGACCAGAGAGGTCGGGGATTTTACTCCATCCTCTTTGTCGTTCCCAAGACGTCGGGGGGATGGAGAGCCATCTTGGACCTCAAGGGTTTAAATTACCATCTTGTTTATCGCAAGTTCAAGATGCAGACGCTCCGTTCCATCTTGGGAAGCGTAAGAAAAGGAGACTTCCTGACGTCCATCGACCTCACGGAAGCGTACCTTCATATCCCCATCTCTCTCGCCCACCGACGGTTTCTAAGGTTTGCCTACAAAGGTCACCATTACCAATACAGGGCCCTACCTTTTGGCCTTTCATCGGCTCCCAGGG
>NW_015386230.1:2303116-2313390 GCF_001527695.2 Protobothrops mucrosquamatus
AGTTTAGTTTTCTGAGCCAGTACGTCCTATGTCAGTCAATGGCTTCGCTCGCGTCAAGACTGGAATCTAGGGTCCAGGACGGGCGTGGCAACTTTGGCTGACTTAATCTGATTGGGCAGGAATACAGTCTACTACCCATGGGTGGATCCTCCATCTCCGTGCTGAGAAAAGGCGTTCAGGTAAGACAACGCCCCTTTTACGGCAGGTGCTTGTCTGTTTGAACTCTGTGTACTGGCCATGTCATTTGCCTTGCTATGTCTCCTTTCTATTCTTCACTTGATCTTTCTTATAGGTCACTTTATCCTCTTCGATATTCAGTAAGCCTTCAGGGTGATGTAGCTCTGGTGTATCTTCTTCCCTGTCCTTCAGATATTCTTTCAATGATGTTTTTCACGGTGGTTGTTGTTTGTCCAGTCAGCCAGATATTTAGACTGAATTTGGCATTTTTATCCACTTATTGAGTCCTTTTCCAGAACCTGGAATGATGACGATGATGATTAATTTATGTACACTTAATATCGCTGCCCATTCTTATAGACTCTGGGTGGCTTACAACTATGAAAGAATCAAACTCTAAAAATATACAACTCCATAGACTGAAACAACTAAACAATAATACATCAAACCAAACCAGGTTCCCCACTGCAGTCCTGAAATCAAAGCCAGGTCTTAAGAACCCTAGGAGAAAGAGTAACTGTCTGTATTTCTTGAGGGATTGCTTGGCAGGCAGAAATAGTTGCCAATAGGTAATCTCTTGGTATCTAGCACCCATGCCATAAAGGGCTTTATAGGTAATGACCAACACTTTGAACTGAACCTGGAAGCCTACTGACAACAAATTCAGCTTATGTAGTATTAGTGGCACATATATTGGGACATACAGTGGCATACCATATTTGGAGATGATTTAAAGCTGGATATCATCAATGCATTGTTGAATGCTGAATTGATAGTTTAATGTAACAATTAAACAGGAGAGGGGAGAGTGTCAAACTGTGAGACATTCCACCATAAGGGGCTGTGGATATGATCTCTTTCTCTGCCCATCAGTACCATTAAAACTGACCTGTAGCTGATTCAGAAGGATAATATGCTTGATAATATCAAAGGTTGTCTCCATACTACTGTATATCTCAGTCTGAAAACTGTCTGAATTGAGTCCAGATCATTTGTTTCTGTCAAGATCCTCTGTAACTTGTTGTTTGACCATGAAGGAAAAGTTGAAAAGTAGATGATAATTTTTCAGACTGGAGAATCCAGTGATGTCTCTTGAATATGGGCTGTATTACTGTCTCCTTCAAAGCAGGCAGATCTAGTCCCTCTCTCAGAGACAGATACCACTGCATGGACTCTTCCCTTGGCCACCTCCCAGGCAGTGGTGGGATTCAAATATGTAAACAACCGGTTCTCTGTGTCAATGCTGCTTCTGGAAGTCCATTCTGGGCCTGGGCAACAAAAAATTAGCTACCGGTTCTGCCGAAGTGGTGTGAACTGGCTGAATCCCACCACTGCATTAGAGATTTGGTTCCATATCAAATATGAGTGGACTAGTTTTAGTAGACATTAAAATATAAAAATTCTGTCACAGCTAAAACTTCAGTGGATTTGGTAATTTTTTTTAATAATAATGTTTAATAAAAGTGTTAGTTGTAACAGGAAAAGATAATGCAAACTAAAAAAGACAAATGAAAAAGGTGGAAAAAGAAAAGAAAAAAACCTCTAAGAAAGCAACTTCCCATCCTCATCACGACAAGTATAAACAATTTTATAATCTCTCCACCTTTTTTTAATTACCAAATATAAATCTCTTCATCCCATAACTCATCTCTTAACTTTAGGCAAATCTAATAAGTAATATCTTCTGCAATCCAGGTGCAGCAAAAAAGTCCAAACAGAACCTAAAATAACATTAATTAACATATATGAAACTCAATATTCTACATCTCAATTTTTAGCTGTAAAAGGCTAAAAGGCATAAAGTGGTCCCAAAAACCTGATGTTTAACATGACAAAGAGGGACCATTTCCCCTTTATAAAACAAACAAACAAACAAACAAACAAACTCACGAATATCCTTTATTTCTGGAGTAACTTTAGGGAAAAAAGCTTAAACACCATGTTAACTTAAACAAACCCAATATAGAATCCATTCAGTTCCAAATGCCAACAGTTCCAAAGAGAACCACCCCAAATAACAACATATCCCACTCCCATTAGTCCAACAATCAAGAAGCAAGTAATACGCCAATTAAGGGACTGTCAAACAAGCTAAGAATAAACAACACCCAAGTCAAGGAATCATCAAGACCACTTCTACCAATATTGACAGGGAAAGCAGTAGTAAAGTAAGAGCAGACTCCATTGCTAACATCAATGATGTTACCTAGTTTAGTAATGAAACATCTGCCAGAAAACTACCAAGCTCAGAGAGTACCAAGGAACCCACATATCCCATTCAAATAAACATTCCATATTTCAACTCTTAATGATAAAGAAATCCACATTTAGCAAAATATAAAGTAACCCCAATTCTCCTTTAATGAGATGCTTGTTTGCTTCTTCCAAAGAAGGAGAAAATGTGCCACTTGAAGTTTGTTATGGACATTGTCTTTTCATAGTTGATCATTTAAAACATCAGAGAGGAGCTTCTAAATAATTTACAACCTGTCTTTTCCATTTCACTCAAGCAGCTGTTTTCTGAAGAGGGGACATGCCCTCTCACACGCCACCTGGATATGATTTACTCTTTATTAGTCTAGCGAAATGTGACAGGCTCACCCAATCTTTCCAAAAGTATTATTTCCAAGAGTGTTTTACCGCTTCTCTGCAAATAAGATAAAATAAACTATATTGACAGTAAGACTTACTCAAATATATTCTCAGAGACCGTATTGTAATTCATTGCCCTCCAGAGCACTTTGTTTTTGAAGACTAATAAAAAGACTGTTAAATAAAGGCATGTCTGTTAACATGTCAAACATGAAGTTACTATGTGGTGATGAGCTCCTATTGTGGTTACACTGAATCAATGAGACTTGAACCAACCAAGACCTATTCAAACATTTATTCCTTGTCCAATGTAGTATTTATGGCTTGTTCCAAATACTACAAACATATATATTTGACATAAGGCCTGATTCAGAAATTAGTTTGCCACCAAGTACTTTGACTCCACTCTCTCCCTACAGCTACAGAAATTGCTTTAAAATAATAATGCAAGAATGTTGAAATCATGATGATCCATATCAACTCATATCTATTAGGATATTAATTTATTGGTAGTTCTAATTCTGAAGATTAAAATTGCCTGAAAATTAATTATAGTGTGCAGCATGAAAGCTAAATAACTAAAAGTTTTAAAGCAAACTAAATTACTAAAAGTTTTAAAGCAAAGTAGATGATAGTAATCGGGAATGTTATTTCATCATTTTTATTGCCACAGGATATTAGCATTATGCTTAATATAAAAAAGGAAATCAATATAATGTCTCATAAAGGGACCTTCATACTAGCCTTTTAACAGGATATTACTTTTCTGATAAATTTTGTAGATACATTTCTTATTAAAATGATGAGTACAAAGCCGATAGCTTTTGATTAGTGAAAGGTCTTGATTATCCTGAAACCAAAAGTATAATTATAGGTTGTACGGTAATTTCTAATGTCTAGTCAAATTTTGTGGAAATTAAATCTATCTAATTTTCCCTGGCTATTAAAACAATTATTCTTGTTTTCTTGTATTTATAATTTCAGTCTTTGCCAAGCTAGCCACCTCCAAATTTGTGGAACCATCTCTAGTCAAAATCTCTGAGATTATGAAATACATTGTTTGATACATTTGGAAACATTGGATTTTTCTGTGAAACCAATATGGAAATATGTCTTCTATGGCAGATTGGCCTCATGGGAATATATCCTACTCTTTCAAGCACTTTGTTCTGTGAATAAGAAAAAGATTAGATGTCAACTTCAAAGAGTACAGTATTATATTTTCTATACTCACTGAACTACAGGGCACTCAGTATTTCAGTGTTTTGGAATTTTGAATCAATGTGTGTCAGTACAGTACAGTAGACTTTCTCTAAGCAACACATGAATGTCCTCATTTTAGACAATTATTTTTTAACCTAAAAATGCTAGAAACAGAAATGTTAGAAAAATCTCTCAGTTGCAGCAGATTAAAAAAGAATGAACGAATGAACATGTTTATAGATTTACTGAATATGCTGATGACAATAATTCATATATTTCTTAATCCAAAGTACTCTATGGTCAAAAATTCATATACCTCTCTTAATGCAGAGTACTCTGTGGTCAAATGTTTATTAATTTAAAAAGATCTCTGCACTGTAGTATTCTGCATTATTAGTATATTTGACATATTTGGAAGTTCTGTTCAATTTTTTCTTCTTCTATTCAGTCATGTCCGATTCCTGGAGACTACCTGGACAAGTCCCTGCATTTTTCTTGGCAAGGTTTTTCAGAAGTGGTTTGCCATTGCCTCCTTCCTAGAGCTGAAAGAAAGTGACTAGCACAAGATCACCCAGCTGACTTTGTGCTTAAGATGGGACTAGAACTCAGTCTCCTGGTTCCTACCTTTATGCCTTAACCACTACAACAAACCAGCTCTCTTGTTCAAACTATCTCATTGCATCATGTATTGAAATGTATTTTTAAAAATTATATAAATGAATGTTATTTTCTGATGATATTCTGGTTACTCATTGAGAATAGTTTAGCAGAAATCAGTACTGCTTCCTGCTGATCCTAAAATAAATTATTGGTTATTTTATATTTTTAGAAAATGTGTATATATATATTTTTCAGGTTTGGGATGCTGTGGATGAAGGACGTTGTTTGAAATCATACTTTAACCATACCGGTGCTGTCCGAGCTATTCAGTGGTCTCCCTGTGGAAGAAATGCACTGAGTGGAGGATTTGATTTTATGCTTCATTTAACAGATATTGAAACAGGTACTAATACCCTTAAGTAGTCAACACTACAACGTGGTTAATATATATAAAAAATACCTTTATAGTATTTGGGGGTTGGAAACAGAATGCCATCGTCTTACTAACTGAAATATCCTGCTAATTTAAAAAAAATACAATTTTGGTTAGGTATTTTGAGAAGTTGTCTTCTTTAGGCTAAATTATTGTTAAAATCTTTGATTTCCATGGGCAGGGACTTTTTGATGTGAATAAGCATTCTGTTATGTGAAACTGTTTTATACATTGTAGCTGCAACATGTTTAAGAAGTTCTGATTCTGGTTTAAAGGTAAGAGGTTACAATGTTGAGTCCTACAGTCAGCTTTTCCTTTCCTCTGGGAAAACCACAAAACTGCTGGCTGCTCTGCATAATGATGTAGCAGTGTTTTTCAACTTTGGCAACCTTAAGATGGGTGGACTTCTTCTACCTCACATCTTAATATTGTCAAGGTTGAAAAACGCCGTGGTAGAGACTTGTAGAGGTGATGGGAGAAACAAAGGAACTCCAGAGTCAAGTTAGTTATACAAAGGAACAAGAAGTGCAGCGATACACAAGTGAGACTGAATGTGGTTAGGGAATAAAACACCAAAGTAACAAAGAGGAAAAATGTAACAATATTTGAAATACAAAGACATAAAGAATGAAGAATAAATTAAATATAGGTAGTCCTTGACTTACATCCAAAGATGAAATGAGAGAAGCAGAGGAATCAAGATGTACAATATATCAGTGGCAAGAAAGCCATGATAAAGCAGTATGCAGTGATTGGAAGGCAGGGGAGATAGAAGGAGAAGATTGGAGGATTTGGGGCCTGTAAGGCAGAATATAGCTCACACCAGATACCCCATTGGGCTGTTCCACAATATCTTGCTTAACCATATTGTGGTTAAGCAAGATATTAATACACAGACATTATCTCTATCATAATTTTCATTCTGTGTAAAACTCTTGAAGAACCTGAGAAAGAACCTTTGGCCCAGATGTTGAGAGCAAGCAAGAAAATTAGATTTTGTGCTTCTTGTAACAAGTTCTCCTTTTAAATTCCACAAAGTGTTGTCCTTGAAGTGCTAGCTTTCAAAAGCATGTTACATTTTTTTTCTTGGTGTTTGACCAACCTTTATAAAGATGTGCTGATACATGTTGGAGGATTCCTCAATATTTAATTACTACACCTGTGTGTATGTTTATAGGTGAGCATGAATACACACAACATAAATTAGTTTACTCTGAGAATCCCCATTCTCCTTTTCTTCTTTATCATTAATGTGCATTTCTCACAAAGATGTCACTAATACTTTCAGCAAAAAACAGCTTGGTACCAGAAATCAAACTGGGTGCATTCTCACTTGAAAAATATGAAGCCAGCTGTTCAAATTAGAACTTAATTACAGTTCATTCACCTGTCTTCATTACTCTCCATCAGCACAGAGCTTATTTCATTACTGATTAATTTCATTTAGATATATTCTAGTCCAAGTTTGTGATTTTTTTTTTTAGAAAAACGTTTTCATACAGGTTAAGAGAAACTTTTTGAAAACAGGCTTGGAAGAAATGTGACCTGATTTCCTTGTTGTAATTATTTAGGTAAATTGGGGTAAATTACAAGTTTGTAAACTTTATCACTCCCCCCCTCTGCTTTTTAAGGGCAGTTTTCTCTAACCTGGCACTATATAGAAATGCAGGTTGGCAATTTTGAAAGTGCAACACCTCTGGAGATAACTGGTTGGAAAGGCTGACTTATGACCCTGTGTTATATGGAAGGTATAGCAGCACAATTTTTCTATGCTTTGGGGAATTTATGAAGTTCCCGGTCAAGTAGTGAGAATCTTTGTTCCTTTAATTACTTAAGTGTAATTACTTAATTTTCAAGGGGCTATAATCAATCTCTGTTACTTCTTAGATCTTTTAATATTTTCCCAGTAGTTTGGAAATGAGTACCTGCCATGCTTAAAACAGAAATATGATTCTCCAGTACAGGAGACGGAGACTCCACCAATGGGTTTTCTTTGTCTGCCTGCTCTTGAGACCAAGTATCCAAAACTTGTCACGCCCCCTCCTACTGGTAATCCAGTCTTAACTTGGTCTCCGCTCTTGATGACTCGTTTTGGCTTGGCTCTCAGCTAGATCAGGTTAGACAATTAATAATCCATTGGTGAAGTCTCCCTCAAACATTGGCTATCTCTAAAAAATTCAATTCTTAACTCAGGGATTAATGCAACTTCCCTCGGGCTGATAGCAGCTTGTGGGAAGTGAGGGGTGAAGGGGGGGTGGAATTTCCCTTCCTTCGTCTCTCCCAAATCTCAAAGTAAAGTGGGGGGGGAGGTAGAAGGACAACAGAGACAACTTGTTGACCCTCTCCTCCACCTGCCCAGAGTTCTCCCTCAGGGCACAGCAAAGGCCCTGGCTTCTCTCAGGCCTTCTCAGGCCTGTTGGGGGCCCGTTTAGCCGCCCGAAAAGTTGCGGCCGCCATTTTGGATGCAATTTCGGCGGCACAATCCTTTAGAAAAAACTCAGAAATCTTGCTATTTTCTCTTCAGGCTGCCTTTAGAAGCAAGTTCACAAGGCCCTGTTGAATCCTGACTCCCCCCAGGCCTTTCTTAGGCCGGTCGGAGCCAATTTAACCGATCGAAAAGTTGCGGCCGCCATTTTGGATGCAATTTCGGCGGCCGAATCCTTTTTGCAAAACCAACAAGATCCTTCCTGTAGGCCTTAAGGCTCCTGTTGGGACGATTTTCCAGGGCTCTGTTAGACTCTGAATCCCCTCAGGCCTTTTCAGGCCGGTCGGGGCCTATTCAGCTGATCGAAGAGTTGCGGCCGCCATTTTGACTGCTTTTTTCGACGGCCGATTCTTTGTTAAATAAAGAATTTGATCCTGCCCTCGGCTGCAATCATTAAAGCAGCGATTATCCTGGCTCCTACGTTGCCCAGGGGATCGCTAACTGGCCTCTCAAGTGATCGGAGGCCTGTTTTAGCCTCCTGTGGAGTAGCGGCCGCCATCTTGACGGCAGTCGGGGCCACTAGATAACTAGCGACTCAACAGCGGTGCTTCCTCAGCTCTATATCCGGGGTTCTGACGGAGGATTAAAATCCTTGGAGCCCTGTTTTAGCTCTCAGCAACGTTACGCCTGCCATTTGCGGGCAGGTGCCTGGCATTCGGTATTCTCATTCTCAGCCTCTTGCTGAACAGTGCTGAGGGCGTGGCAAGGTCCTGAGGAGTCAGGGCCACACACACAGGAACGATTGAGGCAGGACCATCTGGGTGGTGTTCGTCTCCCCTTCACACCGGTAGCCGCCATCATTTAAATTGTCCACACCGGACCTGAGAATTTGGAGCTGATTGTTCTGGTGCACATTGCCTGGTCATCTAAGGCCTCCGGGAGGAGCCCAACAGGTGGTTCCAAACGTGCCTTCGGCTCTGCCTCAACTACCGTGACCATAGCCCAGAGAGAATTTCATTGGTCGGGTGACCAGGGGGGTAGTCCGCGCACTTGCTCCAATACCGCTTCCGCCAACAACTTGCCTGCCAGAGCTTTTATCTCGGCTTTTGGTTCTGAGATAGCTCAAACGGGATGGAAGGACCCTCGTTGCCCCAGTCTTCAGGCGCGAATCCTCCGCCTCCCGGTCACGGCTGCAATCTTCCTTCTGTCCAGAAGGCGGCAGGCAAGTGCAAGGCCAAGACCAAGCACACAATTAAGAAGTCCTCCAAGTTGGCGGAAAAGCAAGCCAGCCGTAGGCACCAGGCCCTGGAGAAGGAGTTCTCCAGGGCACAGAGGCATGCCCAAATAAATTTGGATAGCATGGCGGCCACCGAGGTGGAGCTACCATTGGGTCCATCGGCATCTAGTCAGGGAGTATGGTCCATTCCAGGTATGCCGGTGACGTCAACTCTATCCTCCGCCTCAGCTGATCAGGCCGCCGCTTCGGGCGTCACCCCTGAGCCCGTCGGTTCTCCAACACCCACGTTACCTAGGGGTCCTGACATACAGGACATATTCTCGGACGGGCGTTTGGAGGCGCTATTGGCTAAGGTGGTGGATAGGGCTCTGACGCAGCGCTCATGCCCACACGACCTAACAGCTACTCACTTGGCCACTCTCTCAGTAGATTCCCCCATGGAGTGCCTGGCGACCCGGGGGCCTGATTCTCCGACCCAGTCCTCAGGGAGTGGTTACTCATCACCTTATGAGGAGGAAATACCCGAGATTGCCTTTTCAGGAGATGAGGAGCTCCCACCTGAGACATCTTCGGGGGGATTATTCAATCCCAACCATTTTCTAACAATCCTTCGAAAGGCCACTGCCACGGCAAACATAGGGACTGACCAGTTCCCATTACCTCAGACTGATCCCACATCCACACCCAGGCCAATTTTTCCCCAGAAAGTGGCGACGGAGCACCATGTTCCGTGCCCCTCAATTTTCCTGGAAGGAATTAAGAAGCAATGGGCTTCACCTTCCTCTTTCCCATCGGCTAACAGTTCAGACAAAAAGCTGTACAGAACATCCACGGATCTTGCCGATGCATTGGACATTCCTAAGGTGAATGAGGCTTGGACCCCTTTGGTTTCCCAGACGGCAGTGGTGGGGGATCTGTTAGAGTCACTCAAAGCCGATGATAAGAGGTGGGAGCAGACCTTCCGCAAGACTCATCAGTCGGCGGCATGGGCCATCAAAACTGCAACTTCGGCATCCTTTTTTGTCCGTACCACCCTTCTGTGGCTTCAACAACTGCAGGCCAGGGTCCCTGTTGAGGACGTGAGAACTCACCAGGACCTGGCCAAGATGGTAGCTGCCACAGAATACGCGGCGGATGCCACGTTACAATCGGCAGTGTTTTCTGCCAGAGGCATAGCTTCCAACACAATTGCCAGAAGGATGCTATGGCTGAAACACTGGCAGGCCGATACCAAAGCCAAGTGGCGCTTAGCAACCGCCCCGTACTCGGGTGGCACCCTTTTTGGGGATGCTCTCGCCCCTTATCTAGTAGAGAATAAAGATAAGCGGAAGGTGATGGCCCACCTAAACAAAAGGTCCGATAAAAAATCCACGTCGTTTTTTCGAAGGCCGCCATTTCGTCAGTCGGTGGCAGCACCTGCCGCCCAATCAACCAGGCCATTCAATCAGAGACCGGCTAGACCATATGATCGTCCATACGATAGATCTGGCTCTCGCCCCAGGCAGCAGTACCAGCCCAAGCGGCCATTTCGTGGGGCCGGCCGGGGCTACCGCAAGGCCAAATGACTCCGCACAAGCTCTTCCCATTGGAGGAAGATTAACACATTT
>NW_015386230.1:2315988-2361012 GCF_001527695.2 Protobothrops mucrosquamatus
TGTGTTAGGGTGCTGAGAGCCAACGCCTCGTCAATCTTCAAACGCTTCGCCCTCGTTAAGACTGGATTACCAGTAGGAGGGGGCGTGACAAGTTTTGGATACTTGGTCTCAAGAGCAGGCAGACAAAGAAAACCCATTGGTGGAGTCTCCGTCTCCGTACTGAGAAAAGGCGTTCAGGTAAGACCAACGCCCCTTCTCAGTGATCCAGCAGAGATAATTGAGTCCCAGGAAGAGCAAATTAGCATCTGATGGGATACAGATAGATGATGGCTAAGGAGAGGTGGATGTCTAAGCTAGCAATATTGACTCATCAGGCTGTTTACCACAAGGCATTTTGGAAGACATTTGGCTAAGTGTTTTTGAGGACAGGTCCTCATGATGTTGATTTCATCTGATTCTCAACCCACTGCTGAAGCTGTGATATTTTTTTCCTCCTTGCGGACAGTATAGGATACCAGTTTGCTCATTTCCTATTTCCCTGGCAAGTCTGCTGCAGAAGTGCTTGCCCTCTCCTCCTGTGTATTGCACCTCCATAGCCAGTTTGGCTTTTGCTGCAAGAAAGACTGGATACTGCTCTTTTTCTGTTTATCCTGGTCTATCACACTCTCTGGAGATCAGGAGATCTATCACCCAGGAATTGGTTTGTGTGGGTGTTACTTGAATGTTGTGGAGTACACATACACCAATGTGGAATGGAAGTAGGAGAAGGAAGAGCTTTTTGTGTGACCAAAAAACAATTCTCAGAGGAAATTAGCTTCAGGAGGGTAAAAGGAAAGTAAGATCTAATTGTGCTGAAAGCCCTCTGACTCAGATTTCTCTACTTTGAATTTCAACCCCAACTGCTGTATCATATATTCAGGAGAACAATTGATTGCTGGTATTCCAATCAGTAGATGATGCCGGGCAGAAGACAAAAGATTGGTGGGGGGGATCTTCCAACTGTTCTGAAACTACCCCTTATTAAGCTTGGGAAGGGCAGCCACACTGTGCAGCCTCATCTGTGAATCACGGAAGAGGTAGGTTTGAATGTTGATATTGCCCAATTTAAGAATGAAAGGGAAAGCCCACTAATGGGAAGTAGCCAATAGAAATACAGACTTGAAGGGATTATTTACACCATCAAATCCAATCCCTCCTTAGTGTAAGAATCCAATCATCCCTTGTAGATGACTCTCAGGACTTCATATTAACACATCCAGAGGGAAGAAATCACCAGTGCTCTCCAGTGATTGATCTCACATCAAATTGTTCTTACCTTTAGAAAGTGCCCTTAATGTTCAATGAAAACCTGCTCTGCCATAATTGAAAACCATTATTTCATGTCTTGCTCTTTGAGGCAGCAGAGACAGTCACATACCTTGTGATATTATTTTTAAGTACCTCAAGAATGCAATCACATTCCTCCTCAGTTGTTCCTCTGAACAGACCAAGCTCCTTTGCTTTATCCTCACTTCTCTTAAGCGCAAGGTCAAAGTCAGAAGAGGCCATAGTCCAAAGCAGCTCTGTAATCAAAAAATCCTAAAGTTGGAAGGGATCTTAGAAATCATGCGGCGTTTGCTTAATTGCTACCAGAAAAAAGATCATAGAATCAGGTCGGTTACATGATTGACCTGTTTTATAACTGTTATGACATATGACTGTATGTGCTTGTTTGACCTTTTTTGCTCCTTTTGCTCCTTTTATTCAGAAGCTCAAGGCAGCCACTCCTTTCCTAGTTTTCCTGACAAACTGTGGGGGTTTTGTATGGGGTACTTTTAGAGCAGGCCTGTTATTTAATTTGATTTTAGAACAGAAACTTGTGTATATTTATCGTGGTTTTTATTATTGCCTGTTCACCGCCCTGAGTCCCGTAAGGGAGATAGGGCGGTATATAAATTCAATAAATAATAATAATAATAATAACCACTGCCTCGGGAGAGAGCTTGGCCTGTGAGAGCTTGGCTGACCCTGAGTCATCCAATGAGTTTTGGCGGTTGAGATTTAACTAGGGCCTGAGTCTTTTTGCTCCTAGTCCTGCAGCTTAACACTACACCATACTCGCTTTCCCTGCTTCTATTGTTTATCCTAGTAGTCCTGCAGAATAGACTCAGTCTTCTATTTTGCTCTTCATCACTTTTTTTAGATTAGCCACACTGCATTAGCTCAAAGAAATGGATGATCACCCCACTAAGTCCTACAGCCAAATTTGTTGATTTATTTTTATCCCCCCTCCCAAAAACAATTGATGTAGATGGTTCTCTCTGGAAAAAAAACTGCCTCACGTCACTCCCTAAATGTCTTAAATGGAATCAAGGCATAAATTGAGGTTTCCCAATCCTAGGGCAGTATTCTAGAGCAATTTATCCTAGCTAAGCCATCCAGCTATGTTTCAGTATATATCTCATCATCCTTATCACATTTGCTAAGCAAATCCCTCCATATAGACACATACAAACATACTGTATAGCAGGGCTGAGGAATTCTGGGAGTTGAAGTCCACAAGTCATAAAAGGGCCATGTTTGAAGACCCCTGCTGTATAGAGGTAACAAAGAAGAACATTTGAAGCAGCTGCACAAGTCCTGCAAAGAATTCAAATTGCTTAAAGATTAGAAAGAAGTGATTCATATACCCCCCCCCCCTGTACTTTTTACAGGATCCTTTTTAACTGCCTATGCAGCCCTGCTAATAAGGACAATAGCAATCTTATACCTCTGGAGGGCACCAAAAGGGAATATCTGCTCAAGCCAATACTTTTTGTTCTGTATGTTGCATTATGATGATAGAAAATAATGGCAAACAAACCCAATTCAATGCTAGACAGATTATTATGTGAAGCAGTTTTTTTCTGAGATAACTGGCCAGTGCCTGATTATTATTATTTTGCATAAAGCTTAGATTCTTTTGTCCTGGCATATAATATTAAACTTCTCATTGTGTCATTTTTGAAGTGTGTTGTAACTGATATTTGATATTAAAATTCAGCCATATCTATGATCCCGATTTTGTGTTTACATTTGAAATTTATATGTTGTAACATTTACATAACAGTGAACATTTTAATTAAACTGCCAGCACTTTGTCACAAATAAAACAATACAGCTGCACCTGCAGATTGCTGGTTGGGGTGAAGATAATCATGTTATTTGTATGCCATGAGTACAGAGTGGTCCATTAGTAAACTGAAATGCCTCTCTGGTATGATTTAAAGCACTTTATTTGATGGATGGAAAGTTGCCCAATACTACAGTTACTTTAGTGTTCATGAATTAAATATAATTTAAATTCTTGTCTCCATAAATACATTGGTCTAGTTTTCATGGGAAAATTAGGTTATTTAAAACTGGTCTGCTTGATTCTGCATCTTTCCTTCCATCATCAATCAGGTGTCACCTGAGATTGGGAGATGCAAATGTTGAAATGACTAAAATTATCTTATGTTATCCAAAAATTAGAACACCCTCTCCCCTCCCCAATTGTAATTCTTTGGCTTCTGAACGGATACTAAGTAAGCTCCTGAAATACCAAAGAAGTAGAACAAACATGGAATTAATATGTACATTTAAGTTTATGGCTACCACTGAAAGAACATTTTGAAAAGTAATAGCTTTTCTTCGAGAAGAATGACTGTCAGGGAGGAAATAGACGGTCTGTAGAAGAAAAGCTAGTTTGGAAAACTTAAAAACAAGTTAGCCTTGCTGCTTCCTTACCTCTGACTTGAATGGAATGCAACTTCATCCCCAGGTAAGCCTGATTTCTTGAATTCAATTGTAACATTTAGTTATGATCAAAATAATTTAGGAGCTACAAGTAAATAATTAAACCATACTTTCAGATTGTCAGTATGTAAAGAAAGAAGAGATGTAATAGTTGCTCAATGATTCCTCATCTGAAAGAAAAAAAATCTATAAATTGGCAGATAGAACTTAAAGTTCATTTGAGAAGCTAGATGTTTTAATAATGCAAATCTATTGACTTTGTACTGAAAACATATCAAATTTCCAGGAGAGTGAACAACATACAAGTGAGGCAGCTAACAATCCACAAAGAAAGTCACTAGTCAATAGTATAATTGTGTGGCAATTTATTATATTTTATATTGCTATAGATAACTCTGCCCTACAAACATCTTAATATTTCTTAATCATGGCATGTTTAAAATGTGTGGACTTCCATTCCCAGAATTCTCCAGCCAGAATTAGAGAATGTTTATGAATTAAAATGGTGGGTACTTTATCTGAAAGTGTAATCAGAAAAAAAGACAAAAATAAGTTCTGTTGATAGGAATAACTTCATCAGTTTCATTTTCTGATAAGTGGATAATATATGACTAGGGAAAACCCAATATGACAGCCATGTTTATGAAACTACTTATAACATGGTTTATAAATGCCAAACATATTGAAGACCAGAAATACAGTGTGACAAATAGACAAATAGACAAACATCTTTGTCATTATATTCTATGCACTCAGGGCATGGCAGAGCCACAGATATCAATGTAATTGTTTAGAGTGCTAATCTGCTTGACCAAGAAAGACTGAATAATAGATTGCCAATATTTATAATTAACTTGATCGCTCTGTAGGCATCATATTGCATATATCTCAAGGAGGCTGATGTGAAAAAACATACCATTGCTTGCCTTCCCTGAACTGGATATGAGATACCATCTCTATGCTCCTAGTGAGTGATTATAAATAAATATAGCTCTGTGTCTGTTTTTATATCTTTATTGCTTTATAGCTTAAGGTGATTCCATCCTATTTGTATTTTTTCCATAACATCATTTTGACAGTTCTGCAATGTCACCTTATATTCTGAGGAAAGTGGAAAAGAAACTAAGTTGAAGATAGAATGATTTAAGTTAAAAGAGAACTCAAAGGCAATGGCAGTAAACGTGAGGGACAAAAGGATGCCATTATTGACAAGAGAGAAGGGAATAGCTAAAGTATCTCAGGTCATTTGTCAATTTTTTTAAAAAAAATATAACTTTAATTTCATATTGCTTATAATAGAATAGGCAAATGTTTGCTTGCAAATTATACTGTTAACCTTATTCAAGAATTTGAGACATATGTCAGTTCTCTAAGTTTTTATTGTTCTTTTTCTTGATGGAGTTAAGGATATTATACAAAAGGGAACAATGAAAAGCAAGCAGTGAAAAAAATAGATAAGACAACAATACAGATTGTCTTCTCTCTTCAGACTTATAGTAGTCAAGTGAGTTGCACCCCATTTTATGACCTTTTTTGCCACGGTTATTAAGCAAATCACTGCAAATTCACTGTTAAGGGAATTAAGCGGTTGTTAAGTAAATCTGGCTTCCCCATTGACTTTGCTTGTCAGAAGCCAGCTGGGAAGGTTACAAATGGTGATCACATGACCCCAGGACACTACAACTGTTATAAATGCAAGCCGGTTGCCAAATGCCCAACTTTTAATCATGTGACCATGGGAATGCTACAACAGTCGTAAGTGCGAAAACAGATCATAAGCCACTTTTTTCAGTGCCATTGTAACTTTGAATGGTCACTAAATGAATGGTTGTAAGTCAAGGATTAGTTATTTGTCATAAACCAATACTGTAAAGTAGAGGTTTATTTAAATGAAATTAAAACAATGTTCATTTTAAGAAATTGTAAAGGTAGTCTGATTCTGGAGTAAATTTCAAGGGAAAGAGGTATATTTTCTATGTTGTTTTAGACAACATGAGAGTTCCTGGGTAAAATGGCCATAATAGCAAAACTTACAGAGGTGAATATTGAAGGGTGTTTTTTCCATGGCAGCCAACAAAGCTTTCTGGCAGTATTCTTAATGCTTTTTGCCATTTTATCTTCCCGTATCTTCTTTGAACATGGAAACAAAAATTAGAATGAAAAGAATTGGCATCTTCCCTTTGCATTCTCCCTTTGGGTACTGTTACACAATGACTTTAGAGGCAATAGACAATAGGAGTAGGAACTCTTCCTTTGAAGCATTATCTGTGGTTCTGTTTTGAGATTGCTTTGGGCCACAACATCTTTTGAACTTTTTTTTTTTTAAATAAAAACATTTATTGGTTTTTTCCATTTTTTCCCCAAAAGCTTAGGACACAACATGGTGGTCAGGGTGTCAAATCATTCAAAGACAAAATCATATAAGTATAGCTCAAATTAATTATCAAAAATTTCCTCTCTGTTTCCTAAATATAGTATTGCTTATTAAAATTAATACAGTTTTAGATAAAGAGCTTTTGAACTTTTATTATATCCCTGCAAAACATTTTCTGTCCTTAACAAAGTAAGTTTCAAACATTCAGCTGTTGCCGTATCATAGAATTGCCTAAAATCAAAAGTTCTTGGGAGACACCATTTTCTCCTTTGCTAGGTGTCACAGGAAGGTCAGTAGCTTATCCTAATCTCTTCCTGGGCTGTATTAAAACGTGTGGCATTTAATTACTGAGGATTAGTTTCCTGGTCCTGTCTTCCATTAATTAGTGTTGTTCCTGAGCATCCTCAGTCATTGAAAACTTAGTGATATTGACTGAAAAATATTCCATATTTTCAGGATGAAGTCTCTGAGAGTTAGGCGTTTTTGGGTAATTAGAAGAATATAGGTAACTGTGAAGAGGAAACTAAAGTTTTTCAGATGGATATAAAGCCATCTCTTCTTATAATTTAGGCTTTGCCTTTATCTGTTCTCTCATCCTTTCCCATCCTTTCTGAAAGATTTCTTTGAGAAATATTTTCTTTTGTTTAAATTACAATTCTGGATCATACTGAATATATTTCCAGCTTACCTCTCTTGCCACAAAGGGCATGATTTCACAGCAGTTTGTACTCCAGATCAGACAATTTCTATGCCTTACTTTGAATTCATGCATTTGGAGAAGTGTATAATTTCCTGTACTCCAATTCAGCTGAGCTGGACTAATAGCTTATTAGTCGACTAATAGCTTATTAGTCGACTAATAGCTTATTAGTCGACTAATAGCTTAATAATAATAATAATAATAATAATAATAATAATAATAATAATAGTAGTAGTAGTAGTAGTAGTAGTAGTAGTAGTAGTAGTAGTAAAGTTGGAAGGGACCTTGGAGGTCATCTAGTCCAACCCCCTGCTCAGGCAGGAAACCCTATACCATTTTGGACAAATGGCTGTCCAGTCTCTTCTTAAAAACTTCCAGTGTTGGAGCATTCACCGCTTCTGGAGGCAGATTGTTCCACTGGTTAATTGTTCGAACTGTCAGGAAGTTTCTCCTTAGTTCTAGGTTACTTCTCTCTTTGGTTAGTTTCCACCCGTTGTTTCTTCTCTGCCTTCAGGCACCTTGGAAACTAGCTTGACTCCCTCTTCTTTGTGGCAGCCCCTGAGATATTGGAACAGTGCTATCATGTCCTCCCCTCATCCTTCTCTTCGTTAAACTAGACATACCCAATTCCAGCAGCCTCTCCCTATATGCTTTAGCCTCCAGTCCCCTAATCATCTTTGTTGCTCTTCTCTGTACTCTTTCTAGAGTCTCAACATCTTTTTTACATCGCGGTGACCAAAACTGGATGCAGTATTCCAAGTGTGGCCTTACCAAGACATTGTAAAGTGGTATTAACACTTCACGTGATCTTGATTCTATCCATCTGTTAATGCAGCCTAGCACTGTGTTGGCCTTTTTGGCAGCTGCAGCAGACTGCTGGCTCATATTTAGGTGATTGTCCAGTAGGACTCTGAGGTCCCTCTCACAGTTACTACTATTGAGCAAGGTACCCCCTATACTATACTTGTGCACTTGTTGACTAATAGCTTATTAGTCTACTATTCTATGCCTTTTGGAGGCCCATCAATAAGAGATGAGGTCAGTGATACCTCACACTAATGTTCTGTAGCCATTGGTATTTAGAGACAAGCCTGTCTCTAATTCTGGATAATATTATTTGCCAGAAATTTAATTAATTCTATTGTAAATATTTTTTGTCTGTGATTACAACTTTTCTTGGTTGAAAAGGAAGATTTAATCTTGTGATAGAATCTCAAATTAAGTTGCAAATCTGTTTGCGATCTTAAAAGTAGATACAGCAAGTAGACAACTTTTTGATAGCAAAAATAGCCTTTAGCATTGGGGTAGAGTAAGCTAAGGATGGTAAAGATGGAGACACAATATGAGAGAGGATAGGAAATATGGAATGAGTTTAGGACTATTTTTTTAAATGGTAATATGCAATTTTTAAGAATTATATTAGTTTTCAACAAGGTAGGAAAAATTGTTAATATTTAGCAGTCATGGTCAGACTTGCCCACTGTTGAGCTAAAGTTGTATAAGATTAATTAGAGAGGAGGACAACCAATGCTTTTTTGTAAGAAAAAAGGTGCCAGAACTCACATCTTGTTAATCTTTTATTTACCTTTTGCATGTAGTCAATTACTGTACACATACCCACACACATCAGTTGTGTAACAAAACATAATGGTTGTCGCCCGCAGTAAGCACTCAGTGCATGACCACACGACCAATCACAAGCCGAGCAGTGCCTCAAGCCGAGCAGCCAGATGAAGTATGCATGCATCGGACTCAACACACAAGCAGCCCGCATGCACCGTTTTAATGATTTTGCCGGTGACCTACTATGCTCAACAGGGCAATTCAAGTCCAGGTGGACCAAACATCAAATTTTCAAAAGTTACTTTTAAAACTTGGAAAATCTGTCAAAAAAAGGTGCTGGAACTCCATTCCGGTGAGTTCTATGACAAAAAAGCACTGAGGACAACTATTGATTTTCCTGCGAACCAAGGCTCTACTTGATTGAATGAAATGAATGAAAAATATTTTAAATAGACTTAGGTTGAATATTGCTGAGTAGCTGGTTTCTGTTGATAAAACAATAGGGATCTTGGCAAGAACTTAACACACCTAGGAAGAAATGGCTTACAATGCATCCCTGGTTGGGCATTACAGTACTCAATCCAGTGAAAAACAGCTGCTTTTTGCTCCAGAATATACCTTTCCCAAGCAAGGGCAGTTATATTAAATTCTTGGAGCACAATAAAACTGTAAAGGTTCTTGGTACCTTTGCACATGTTGGTGAGGAGGATCAGAAACACTGCAACTCTGTTTTAAAAATATATAATCGGTTAATGTTGCATAGAAAGGACAGGTAAAGATTTTCTGGAGTCTAAAAGCTGTTTTGATATTGAGGAAGTATTCAGTGCTTATACCAGATTTAATTATTGAAAATAAAAATGTGTGATCTTGTCAGTTCACCTTTAATCACCAGGGAATCGTTTCATCATGTTATGGGAGAACAGGAGGAAGCATTACATCAAATTATTGCATATTAGGAAATGATTTCCATCTTATCCCTGTAAAGAGACTTTATAGGAAAACAAGGTTTCTTTTTATAAACAATACATTCAAAATACATATTCATCAAAATAGGAAAACAATGAAAATATTGTAAATGTAGTTGCTTTCTCACCTTAAACTGTATATTAACATCATTAGTTTGATAAATAGAATGGAACTGAACAGAAGATAACATTCAAATCCACACAGCTGAATTTCCTGGGGCATTAATTTACAGCTCTAGAAGGGTTGTTTACAAAGGCGATTGGTATTAAGCCACAGGATTCTGTAAAGATTATCACATACAATTAAATTTAGAAAAGAATGTATCCATGGGAACAGCCAATGCCTTACTTGAGAGTATATGCAAATCCTTGTTTGATTTAAGAGAAAAATTCAATGTCCCTCCCACACTTTCTCCTAAATCAGCAACAAAATATATTTTAATCTATGGAGGTTTGCTGACAAATATATTGCATGTTTTATTGTTTTCCTAAAGACCTTACAATCAGAGAAGAGAAGTCCAGTGGTCTCATTTAATGAGATAGTGTCTGACTCTTACGGGAGACATTGCTGAAATGTTGTTCAGTACTGTACATGATGGTTATTTGCATAATTTACCTTAGTTAATTGTCTCAAATGTGCAATATTCCCTTGAACTGCAGTAACACAGTGGAAGACTGACTAAATCTATTTTCCATAGTACACTCTTGTTGTTCTGCTTGAGCAGGTTTCTGGTTGAAAAAGGAATGGAAATTCACAAAATTCTTCAGAGCAGATCCATGTTTTAATAGCTCCCCCCCCCCCAATCCTTATTTTCTCTGTGTTTTAGAATTATTCTGCATCTCTTTAATATCCTAGTTACAAAAACTTTAAGATTATTTTTTGGTGCCACATTTCTCCACCTCTGGCAACTTTTGGAACAACCATGATCTGGATGACTGGGAATCTCCATAGACATTTAGCTACGCACTTTGGGATAAACACCCTTTGAATGGTGCAGGAGTATGAAGGGATTTCCAGAAAAGAAATGCAGACTATAGGACCATTTGCATTTCAGTTTGAGATGCAGACAACACAGACTCATCCTCACAGCCTGTGCTTGTGTTCAACAGTGAAGGGACACAGGGTAGAAAACATCCTGCCGAAAGCACAGCTCCACAACACAATCCTTTCAGCAGTTCCAAGAAGGCTCCACACCCATTTGCAGGTGATCCTGTGGACACACATAAACCTCCAAGTAGCCTAACAACTCTCTAAAAGAATGCAAATGACTAGCTGTCTGCAAGGAATATAAATCATCCCCCACCATCCAGTCAGAGCTGAAGAAGCTTCTTGGATGAGAAGCAAAACATCTTCAAAGAAAAACAAAAAAGTCCAGTTGCCTCTCAAAAAAAGCACTTTTGGGACAACCTTGATCTGGATGACAGAGAATCTTCATAGACGTTTATCAAAGTCAAGCTTTAACTGCAGTGTGCTTGCATTATTTTATGCAAGCCAGTATACTCTTCATTAGATCCTATCAATTTTGAAGTACAGTATATGCAGTGTATTTCCTACCATACTTGCAATTTGAGGGTCCACCAAGACTCATGATTCCTGCTCAAGGAGCAGGTGGCAGCTGTGGCTAGGAGGGTCTTTGCACAGTTTTGTCTGGTGTGCCAGTTGCACCTGGTCCTGGTTTGGCAGGCCCTATTTACCATCACATGTGCCTTGGTCACCTCCAGTTTGGAGCATTGCAATGCATTCTACATGGGACTGCCTTTGAAGAGTATTCAAAGACTTCAGCTGCTACAGAATGCAGTGGCCCAAGCAATATGTACATTCCTAGAGCATCACATGTTACACCTCTGCTCCATGAGCTGCACTGGTTGCCAGTTTGCTTCTGGGTCTAATTCAAGGTGCTGTTTTTAGCATTTAAAGTCCTTCATGGCATGGGACCTAATTGCCTGAGGAAGCTGCTCTCCCTGGTTGCATCAGCCTGCCTTGCTAGATCTGGCAGAGTAAGCATGTTGTACGTACCATTGGCCAAGGACCTTCATTTGATGGGACCAAGGAGACATGACTTCTTTGTTGCAGCGCCTGCCTTATGGAACATTCATCTTTCTGAAATTAGACTAGCCCCATTCCTTTTGCTATTCCTAAAAGCCCTCAGATCTTGAATATGTTGTCAGGCCTGGAGCCGGCAGGGAACCAGACTGCTGCTCAAATGGTTCCATTGTTGAGGTGGCCATTTATATCCTTTCTCTCCTATGGTTTGCTTTTCTCCACATTGAAACTCATTTTGTTGGATAGGGCCCATTGTTCAAGTTTGTCAAGATCTTTTTGGATCTTGAGTTTGTCTTCTGGGGTGTTGGCTACTCCTGCCAGTTTGGTGTCATCTGCAAATATGATGAGTTCCCCTTCAATTCCCTCATCTAAGTCATTGATGAAGATAATGAAGAGTACTGGCCCTAAGACGGAGCCTTGTGGTACCCCACTGCTTACTTCTCTCCATATGGATGTAGTGCCATTGAGGACTACTCGT
Organism: Protobothrops mucrosquamatus; assembly: GCF_001527695.2. NCBI lineage: Eukaryota > Metazoa > Chordata > Lepidosauria > Squamata > Viperidae > Protobothrops > Protobothrops mucrosquamatus. The sequence continues at coordinate 2,327,809 of NW_015386230.1, forward strand.
TGAGTATGGTTTACCAGCCAGCTACAGATCCATCTGGTGGTGATGTTGTCTATTCCATCTTTTTCTAGCTTACCAAGGACTTCTTTTAGACTGTTTGCATAACATCAGAATGTGTTCCAAATCCCAGTGTTCCTACTACATTAGGATTATTATCTAAGACTTCTTTTTCTTGTTCCATCCTGATTTGTTGGAAACCAGAGCAAAACTGCTATTTTCTTATGCAACATTGCAGTTCTGCAGAACTCTAGAGCAGTGGTTCTCAACCTTTTTAATGCCGCGACCCCAACCGGTCGTAAGTCGAGGACTAAACTGGTCGTAAGTCGAGGACTAAACCGGCCGTAAGTCGAGGACTACCCAACCGGTCGTAAGTCGAGGACTTTCCCTGCCCGGGAGCGCCGCACATGTGTGGTTCCGGCCGAGGCGTAGCTGGCAAGCGGCAGAGATGGAGCAGGCCGACCACCAGCTGGCCCAGCCAAAGGGAGGTAAGGCAGCCACCGGAAAAGGGGAAAAAATGGCGGACAAAAAAAATGGCAGACAGCCTTGCTTGGCGACCCCCGTGAAATGGTCGATCGACCCCAAATGGGGTCCCGACCCACAGGTTGAGAACCACTGCTCTAGAGGATAATTGACTTTTCCATAGGTGAGGGTCTTTTTTCCCTCTGCCTCCTGACCCTGAACTTCAACTTCCTGATTTTGGAATCTATAGAAATGGTTTAGTATCTCTCTCTCCCTATCCTCTGTTTGTTGCCATAGCAGCATTCTACTATATCTATTGGTATTATCGGCTACAAAAAATGCTAACAAGTTATCTTTTCACTTTTGCAGTTTGCTAGGGGATTTTAAATTTAAGAAAAAAGGAAGCTATGCATCTGAAAAGATTTTCCTCATAATAACCACTCAGATTTTTTTAAGTTTTTTGACAAATGATCATAGATATGTACATGACATGAACTCAAAATGTGCATGGGAGCATTAACAATTTAACATTCCTTTTACACGAAGTGAGATGATTTTTTATTGCTTCAGGATTTGTGGTAGTTTAGAGGCCAGGCAGAGATTGAATAATTTCTGTTGTATGTTTTTACTAGTCAGTTGAACAGGAGCATTGTTTAATTCATGGTGTTCCCTGCATATCCTGTATTTTTAAGGTCAGACAGAATGGTTGCAGATCAGCTTTGAAATGTCTTGGAGGAACTGGGGAGTAAAAACAATGGTTTTTCTTATTTTCCTTGTGTCAAATTTTGGATTATAAGATCCTCAGAAGACAGAAACTGCCCTGAAATATTTTATAATTGGTAGTGTTTACAGAAATAAGAATAGAGGTGACAACATTCAAATAGAGTACCTCGTCTGAAATTCATTCATGTAGAATCCTTCTGTATTATTCAAAAGGCATGTAACAAAGCCTTTAACAAATGCTCTCATATTTATTTTATCATTATAATTTTCCATTTGGCTTACAATATGGGAATACTATGTACACTAGTATAAACTCTTCCAAAAAAAGTCAATCTTGATGTCCCTTCTGTTGTTATTTTAGGAGCACAGCTTTTTAGCAGCAGGAATGAATTTCGAATCAGCACCCTGACATTTCATCCTCTTGATCCAAATGTGTTTCTTTGTGGAGGATTCAGTCCAGAAGTTAAAGCCTGGGATATAAGGTCTTCTAAGGTAAAAATAAAATTGAAACCAAAATTATTTGAACTTGCTTTTGGTAACCATCCTGGAAATAATAAATCTATGTGGGTAGCTAATGATATTATTTTGGAGAGAATAATTGGCATTTTCTGTTGAAATAGCATGGGAACATGATTTCTTTTCTATTATTTTTGCACTATGATGTAAAAGCAAACAGCTAAAATTATTGATACATTCTCTCTAAAACAAAAACCAGATAAAGAAGAAAAAGTAGGGGCATGTTTGATAAGTCTATTTTGTATTTAATTTCCTTGTCACTTACTGCTGTGCATGTTCTGAGAGTTGTGATAACTATTAAAAGGTAATTTTCACCCGTTGAAACTGATTTATTAGTAAGGCATCATTTGCTGAAATAAGCAGCAATTTGTGAGTTTTTGAAACTGTCTGCCAGAGGGTTTTTTTTTCTGTTTTTGTTTTTGTTTATCTGCAAGAACCTTTAACATTTATTTGTGGATTTTTAATGTTAGAGTGTGGATCTATCATCATGAAGTTTGATATCAAAAGACCACTCTGTTTATCTGAGGAAAATTTGATTAAACACAGTGGGACTTACTGCCAAGCAATCATGATAATGACACACAGTTACAGAACATATAATGTTCCATTTACAGGAAGTACTACACAGAAGGAGAATATGATAATTAACTATTATTTCATGTGGTAAAAGTAAGAGGTTGCATATAAAAGGAAACTGACTAATTATGCAATAATAATTGTCTCTCATTATAGCACGGTAAAGGGCAGCGATCAGCTTCTCCAGAGAATAGTCTAAGGCAATTGAATATGTTGTAAGTTATTTTAAGGACTAATATTTTAGTGCTTTAATATCCATAGAGAGATACTCACATGAAAGAACATGTCTGCTCTAAGACATATTTTGAATATTCTGGCATTTGTCGGCTTTACTAAAGTCCACACTGCTGGTCCCACTGGATTTTCTACCAATATTCAACTTGGAAGTTTCAAAACCCCTTTTTTGTATGACTTCTGAGCTTTTCTCTGTTAATAATAATTTTACATCCTATTTACATTTAAATCTGTCTTGTTCCAAGTTTATATTCTTATAGTATTTTTGATTTGACCTCTTAATCAAAATACTTACAATATGTTTCAATATTTCTGATGTCATTATTTGCAGTCAGATTGATTCTAATGTTATACAATTCAGGTTACTTGGCAGGATATGTATGTTGAAACATCTTCTCTGTGACCAGTAATGTGTTGAATATTGAACATTGGATCAGAATCTTTTACACTTGTAAGTCTGGTATTACATTCCTGTTGGACCTCTGTGTGGTATAATCCTGAAATTGTGCCATGATATCCCATTGGTTGCTTCAAAATTCTGCCCTTGGTGGGCAGAGATTTCTGGTGGCCACATCTCAAGATGAAGTTGGGAAATATGTTCTTTCATGGCAAGCCTTGTTTGCTGCCTATTCAAGGCATTCGGGGCAGCTAGTTGGAGAACGCCTACCATTGCCAACACCAGAAAGACCCTGGTAAACTGTATCTCTCAACTTCATCATAGAGCTGCCTCTTGTCAAAGGGAGCATTTTCACCAAGGTGGCTCATTTCATTCCTTGTACAGGCCTACCCATAGACAAAAATGTGGCGAGTATCTTTTTAAATAACATATTCCAAATATGTTGCAAGTTTCTTTTTAAATAACATATTCTACGTAGGTTACCAGAACACCTGATGTCAGACTGGGGTCCACAGCTCACTTCTTTTGGCAGACACTCTGACAGATTGATATGCAACTTCATCTTTCTTCGGCTCATTATCCACAATCAGATAGGAAAATATGCTTCACTCTCCGTTGCCCTGGATGCATCTTGCATACCTTTCCCAAGTTCATGTTCCTTACTCTCTATAATATAGGTCATCCCCTTGGTTTCCGGAAGTTCTCTAGGATATAAAGTAGAAAATACCTCGATTATAGATGAAGGTGGACAGAACATAAATCTGACTGAGCATGGGTTTATACTCAGATTTTAGCCTTCTCAGTGTTGATAGGAGAAGCAAAGAATTCCTACTTCTTATTGCATCAGTGTGTTGTCATCCAGTAACGTTAGATCCTTCTGGGAAGGATCTAGTTGCATTTGTAACCAGTTAACACAGCATTTTGCTGATGAACTCATCAGAGTTGCTTAAGTCTGGATTTCACTTGGACAGAGCCTAATGTGGCATCTGGGACCTCTTGCCAGGATATCTGGGATTCATTTTGACGTCTATCTTCTCTACTGAGGAAGTAAATGGGATGCTTCGACAATGTCCTCTGCTACTTGTAGCCTAAACCCTTGTCCCTTGTGGCTTCGATGTGTGTCCAGAAGAGGGTATATTCTCTGGATCTGGAAGATTATCAGTGCTTTCTTTGGGGAGAGGTTGTTTCTGGCAGCTTTGAGTGAGGTTATGGTACACTTTCTTCTTAGGAGTCCCTCTCTAGATTCAAACTTCCTTTTTTAGCAAAGGTTGCAGAGACAGTGTCAGTGTTTTAAGTTTGGCAAGGTCAGGAGACAGAAGCAGCAGGGATTTCACAAATGTGATTTATTTTTGTGAGTAAAATAATAGAACCTTGAAGATCTGTTGGAGTTTCTCTTTATCACGTCTTATACTTAACAAAAACAAGTGATTATTTTCAGTTTCTTTCTCTCACTTTCCTCTTTCTCAAGATTGAGTCACCTTTTCCCCATCTCTTAATGGTTTATTACTCCCTTCCTCTTTCCCAAAGCCAGTTCTACATTCTTTCTGGGATTAACTGTAGAGTCTCCAAGATAAACTGTAGCATGTCCAAGATAAAATGTCAGCCTTATCAGTCAGGATTTAGGATTTTTGGTTGCATTAGTGAATTATAGTTGTTAAATTCTGGATGGAAGATAATATGTCTGTCCTGATCCTGTTCAATGTATCAGTACCATTGACCCTAGTATCCTTCTGGATTGGCTTTGAGAGCTGGGATTTGGGGCACTGTTTACAGTAGTTCCAGACTTTCTTTAATGGCTGCATCCAGTCAGAAGTGGTAGAAAAGAGCCTGCTACCTTACTGGATGCCACAGGGGGCTGGTTTTCTTCCTCCAACTGTTTAATATTTGCATGAAACTGGTAGGTGAGATCATCTGTCAACTTGGGGTGCAGTATCCCCAGTATCTCCTTGATATCCAGCTTTGCATTACTAGTTTGGGACATACTGGTGAGATAGAGATCTTATCCCAGCATCTAGAGCAGTGTTTCTCAACCTTGACAATTTTAAGGCATGTGGACTTCAACTCCCAGAATTCCACAGCCAGCAATGCTGGCTGTGGAATTCTGGGAGTTGGAGTCCAATGCCTGTGAAGAGCTGGGTGGGAGAGAGCAGCTTAAAACTGAATGGTAGTAAGATGGAGTTACTGTTTGTCCTTCAGGATGCTTGGGAGGTTCCAATAGCGAGACTTGATGGGGAAGCACTTATCCCTCTAGAACAGTGTTTCTCAACCTTGGCAACTTTACGATGTGTGGACTTCAACTCCCAGAATTCTCCAGCTAGCAACGCTAGCTGGAGAATTTTGGGAGTTGAAGTCCACACATCGTAAAGTTGCCATGGTTGAGAAACACTGCTCTAGAAGCAGGTTCCTTCTAGGCTTATGGCTCCTGTTTGAACAAGGAATGGGATATGCATGTAGATCTGTTGATGTGCCATGTTTTGATTGAAAACTCAATTAAATAGATTATGCTTTCACCCTGTACAGTAGGTACACTGAACTAAACTGTTTACCTATATTTAAATGATGTTAAATAGATTATAGTTTTGAAATAAAAGAAAATGTCTCTAGTATATATCTAAATAATAGCATACACTATATATATATATCCATGCATTTATACAATGCATATATGCAAGCACTCAAGTCTTATCTCAACTTTTGTCTTTTTCCCACTTTTCCAATAATATTTGTTATAATAAACGAGAATATTTGTAACTCAGGGTTGACATGATGGGTTTTTGGTGCTCTCTGAGCTTGCTTGTTATCTTGCAGATGTTTCATTACCAAAACTAGGTAATATCATCAGTGCTAGTAAGGAGTGCTGTTTGCTGTCAGTTTATATTATAGTAGCTTGTCTGTTAATGTTGGTGAGAGTGGTCTTAGAGATTCTTTAATGTTGGCTTCTTTGGCAGTTTCTTGACTGGGGTATTGTTACTTGAATGTTGGTCTGATGTTAACCTTGGAGTTAATCTATGCTGATTGGGGTGCTGATTGCTGATGGAGAGGTGCTGGAGTCTTTTTGTTCTTTTTGGGCCAGGTGATAGTCTCTTTTGCATAGTCTATATATGTTGTTAATGTCTATGTGTCTATTGATGGCTGATTTGTCAGAGTGCCAGGCTTCTAGAAATTGCCTGGCATTTTTGGACTTGGCTTGGTCTAAGATGGTCAGGGAAATGTCTGTTCTCTGTTGTACTTTATTTAATTCTTGATGAGCAAAGTTCCCTTGCTTGGAATGTAGGTATTTAGGCAAGTATTAATACTACTTTACAATGCCTTGGTAAGGCCATACTTGGAATACTACATCCAGTTTTGGTCACCACGATGTAAAAAAGATGTTGAAACTCTAGAAAGAGTATAGAGGAGAGCAACAAAGATGATTAGGGGACTGGAGGCTAAAACATATAAGGAACGGTTGCTGGAATTGGGTATGTCTAGTTTAATGAAGAGAAGGACGAGGGGGGACATGATAGCAGTGTTCCAATATCTCAGGGGCTGCCACAAAGAAGAGGGAGTCCAGCTATTCTCCAAAGCGCCCGAAGGCAGGACAAGAAGCATTGGATGGAAACTAATCAAGGAGAGAAGCAACCTAGAACTAAGGAGAAACTTCCTGACAGTTAGAACAATTAACCAGTGGAACAACCTGCCTCCAGAAGCAGTGAATGCTCCAACACTGGAGGTTTTTAAGAAGAGACTGGACAGTCATTTGTCCGAAATGGTATAGGGTTTCCTGCCTGAGCAGGGGGTTGGACTAGATGACTTCCAAGGTCCCTTCCAACTTTTATTATTATTATTATTATTATTATTATTATTATTATTATTATTATTATTATTATTATTATTATTATTATTATTATTATTATCATCATTATCATCATCATCATCATCATCATCATTATCATTATTATCATTATTATTAGTGACTGGCTAATCCTTTTTTCTTAATATCTTTGCAAAATTTCAATAGCTGATGGAATTAAAGCAAAATAATAACAGCAAGGAAAGTAATGACTAGCTCATGCTTTGGACTGATTTACGATGTTATTAGTTAGGTGAAAGCATTACATTTTATTTTCTTCCAGCCCTGTTAGCCAACTATAGGATAGTGACAGCAGAATGTGGACATATACAGAGCAGAAAGGCTGTGCAGTTTTATGCTTGTCTAGAATTTGGTACAAGACAGCATTGCCCCTTCTCGTTTACTGCATGTCCCAGGTATCCTACATCAGAATGCCGAAGAGGACAGAGAAATGTCTCTGTTCCTCAAGCACTACAGCCCAGTCATTAACACTGTTAAGTCACTTGTATTGTAGCGAAATATGAATCAGCTGACACTTTTCATAAAATCCATATACTTGAATACCACTTTGGGTTCTGCCTTTCCATTTTTTAAAAAAATGTTTAGTTTTGCTTTGCTGTAAGTTAGCATAGCCCTCTTTCTTTTCACATACTCCTCCTGTGTCTCCACTATAGCCTAATAACAATTTCTATGAAAGTTGCAAAATGCTAACATATCAAGCTTTTTTCACTTTTTCTTCTTCCTTCAAAGATGTATTTAGCTAGTCATAAATCACCAGGTTTAAATTACTGCAGCTGTCTATGTATGATATTTCAATATATATCTATTTACAAAATTCATTATTTTTTCGTTATTGAGCCTGATTGTGCAAACCGGGAAGCACATTTTTCTCTTTTTCCATTTCCATATCTTTACAGTCATGTCTGGAATGGATGGAAAAAATGTTCTGCCTGGCATTTCATAATTGGGAGACCATAACGTGCGGAATTTATTCTTAATTTGAAAAATGTTGACTGGTGACTTTCCAGTTGCTTTGCCATTGCAATGCATATGCAGAATGCCTGTGCTATAATATACACATTTTACATAGTGCTTTCTCATTTGGAATGATCCATGAAATATTTTTTTATTTACATGCTAAAGCCTGGATCCTGTTTTCCTTTAAATTGGGTTTTAAGCCTTGCTGTTTGCCACTCAACTCAGAAAAACTGCTGAAAACTCTGAGTCTATATGAATTTTTAAAAACCCATCTCTCCTTTTTTTCAGATGCACAGGGAATTTGCCACTCCTTGATTTTTGTTTACTTTAATTTACTAGAAAAATCGTATTTACCTTGTGATTCCATAAGGATGAATTTGAGACGTTCATGAGAACACCAAGTTTAATAAAGAGAATGTGCTACTCCTTATCATAGGTGAAGGCATGCTTGAAGGTTTGTGGCTCATACCTACTGATAATCCTAGAACAGAGGAGAATAACATAATAAGATTCAGAGTTAATGTGGTAAAAAAAAATTTCTTAATGAAAAAACTTCATACCAGTTTGATTAAAATTTTAGGATAGCTAATTGTGGCCAACTCATATTTCTTGCTGACCTTATGTGGCTTATTGTTCAACATTTGTACTGAGCCGCCTCCTATTTTAAGGACAAAAGCCCAGACGTTTGTTTTCCTAAATGAAATATACCATTTGCCTTGAGCATAACACTGTGGTTCAGTATCACATACATAAGTCCAAATCTCCAACTATACTTTGTCCTGATCATAACTTTTAAGAGAGAGCATTCACATTTATTTTGAAACTACTTGATTTAGATATTATAGAGAAATCTAATTTAATTAAAGATAAAAGGAGATAGTATCACTCTGCTCCTTTGGAAGGACTACAAGGAGTTAAAAAAAAAGATTACAGGCTTACAAATGAAGGCTTAATTTATTGGAATTTTCCTGACATTTACTTAATTTACCTGGGGTTTTTTGGGGGGGGGATGATGGACATCCTTCCAAATCATAAAGTAGTAGCATAAAATGTTAGCCATCATTTGTATTTTCTAAGGATGATTTAGGGCCTCTTGTGGCCTTAGAGGCCTTCTTGTAAATAAAGATAATGCCAAAAGATGGTGCTTATCTTTCCAGCATTTTTTTAATGCAAAAGAAGCAAAATGCTGCTGAGTTCCTTCCCAACCCCTTGAAGTTGACAGATGAACAGCACAAAAATAGTGCTTTGAGTTCAGCTTTTTCATTTGTTCATAACACTGAAACTTCCTCAACAGCTTTCATGTGCCTGAATGATCTTTTATGGTTATATGGTTAACAGTTGTGTGATCAGATAGGCGTATTAAGGTCTGCTTGTCTTGGAAAGATTAACCAGCACCCATTTTAGCAGGAACCAGGATCAGATAAACAAGAATAATCAAAGAAGAAGAAAAAACTACTTCATTCAAAAAGAAAAAAAGAAACAATCAGGAAGAAACAGCAATCTAATCAAAGTGAGTAGAACAAGCTATCACATATAAATAGTCAGCAAACTCTACTTCCAACATGCATTGATGCTGGTACTTAGCCTACACAAAGGGAAGCAAGCTCAGAGAACAGCACCACTTACAAACTTAACAGACATCCATCCTTAGATACATTAGCAAAGATGTGACAACCTGTGGGCTACATGTGGCTCTGAGGTATCTTTTCTGCAATCCTTGGAATAGCAACAAGTTTTTAACATAAAATTTGGCACCAAATGACAATTTGACAAGATTCTTCACAGTTCTCCCATGAAATAAATAAAGTGTGTGTCCTGTCCCTCAGTTGAAAAATGTTGCCTCTTATAATAGCATATTCAGAGCTCCTAGAAGGAGAGGTGCATCTATCATCAAGGTAACAGAAAAATCATTCTTTGTCCTTTAGAGTAATTCTAACTTTGACTTCATCACTGTGATAAACTTCACTTGGATAAATTTGTGTATGCTGCCAGAATTCTAGACTGCCTCATTGTGTTTCCCACATTGAACACAGCCAATTAGCCCCGACGTGGAATTACATTTCTGTTTATTACATTTAACATTTCAGTAGATATAGTTGCCTATGAAGTGATTTCACTTATATCTGGTTTTGATATAGTAAAAGGCATTTTTCTGGATAAATATCCCATGTGTTTGTCTTATTTGAAAGCTTTTTTGCCATAGGCTATATGCTGTAAAGTAGCGCAAAAAAAGATTGCAAACCATCTTAACATATTTAAGATTCTTCAGAGAGAGAGACTTAGTCAGTAATAGAGCTTGCTTTGCACATAGACCAGGGATCTCAAACTCAAATTGTCTTGAATGCTGTATTAATGCCATATTAGTTTATTAGCCTGAAGGCTGCAACTGTGAAGTCTATTCTTATATTGATTCAAAATCTCTAGTGAGTCAAATAGGGAAAAAATGAAAAGTATAATAATATGTAGTTAAACATACATCTAGTAAATAGGCTATTTTTAACTGCAAAACACTACTTATGAATAAGAGTTGTGTAACATAGCCATTTCACTTTGACCATTTAGCTGGCAGTGTTTTATATTGGCTAAAACACCATCTTATGTACTCTATATGAGGGTGTGTTTATTTCATGATCATATCTAGAACAACAGAATCTAAAAAATCTGTTCTAGAACTGTTCAAAATAATCTTTGCTTGCTTGTCTCAGCATCATTCTTTCTATCCTTTGTGTAACAAACAAATCTTGCTTGCTGGGTACCTTCTTTCCCATTCCTTGGCCAACAGAGAGCAGGCAGTCAGGTCTGGACCTTCTCCTTGGCTGCTGCCTCCTTTTCCCCCTTGAGCAGCCCCTGTCTACTCTGTCCTAGCTGGGCCTCTTTGCACCAAAGACTTGGTGCAGTCTCAGAGCACCAAAGTTGGTAAGAATACGCAGAGGGTGGTGCTGCTTGCTGCAAGAGGTCTCAGGTTTCTGACAATGTAGCCTGGCCTGCCAAGAACTATTTTCCTGGGAAATCTGCTGAAGCAAACTGAAGTAAGACACCCTGCTGCTGTTATTCCAGGAGAAACCTCCCATGGCCTGCTCAGAGCCCCATCCTTTCCAGCAGTATACTGTGCTTCCAAAATATTGTGAGTCTCGGAAAATCGACTTGCAACCCATGATTGAGGCACGTCATTGAGAGTCCTGATTAGACAATTTTTAATTAAGTCCTGGGCAAGTCCACAGAAGTCTGGAATAGAGCATCTGAAATTTTGAAAAATGTAGCTAAAGGAACCAATCTGTAAGTTACTTTATGTGTTTTCAAGATTGTGTAACAGCTTGTTCAAAAAATAAAGGAGTAAAAAAGAGAGGGCATGTCCCACATACTAACAAATAAATCCTATTCCTTTTTAATTTCATTGGTACCTAGAGTCAGATTATGAGTGATGTTTTCTGAGAATTTTATCTTTTAATTTTGGCCTCCCTTATTCTAGGACTCGCAGTAGCTATTTGCTTTGCTTCTTTTTTTCTCACCTTTATGTTCTCTCTACAGCTAATTAGCTTCTGTCACTCCACTTGCTTGTCAAGCATTCTCTACAGTTTCATGCTTTTCCCCATCTGATCTTTTTAACTTCTCTCCTTTCCAAAGATTCCTGTTGCCAAGCAACAATTTCCTGTACAATGTGTTTATTGGAGTGCTCCCTTTCAATCAGAAATTTACAATTTTTTTGTGCAGCTTGAAATCATTCAAAACTTTTGTGGCAGGTTGTTCCTTCCACTTGCTTCCACTCCAAAATTTTTGTTCAAAAGGCCACAGCAACCAGCTGAAGCAGGCTTTTAATATGTAAAACACTGTCTATTTTGACTATAGTTCTCCTAACCAGTAGTTTACATTAATTTTTGTGGCAATGTTCATCTTTTCTCTTATTAAGTTATCCAAGTACAATTATTTATTTGCAGAAATAAAGCTTAGTTTAGAATTAACATGCAAATATTGAAAGGAGAATCTTAATCATTTTGTGTGTTTAGCAAGAATCTTGGCACAGGGCAGCAAAAGCAGTCTCTTCATTTTGATAGTATTCTGTTTGAGAATCCTTTTTGTTCTTCCCAACCTGCTGGATGCTTGAAAGAAAGTTTGCAAAGGGACTTGCTACCTCTATTGATCTCTTCTTGTCAGTCAGCATAACTCTCCAAAACAGAATGGAGCAAGAAGGGAGAGCTGGCGAAAGAGGGGTTGAGTTTAAAAATGATTGGATTCAACAAGGGTCTAGAAGAAAAAACAGGAACAAAATTCCCCAGTGCATTCCTATAACACAGTGGTTCTCAACCTTTTTAATGCCGCGACCCCAACCAGTCGTAAGTCGAGGACTAAACCAGTCGTAAGTCGAGGACTACCCAACCGGTCATAAGTCAAGGACTTTCCCTGCCCGGGAGCACCGCGCATGCGTGGTTCCGCCCCCTGCGCCGGCCGAGGTGTAGCTGGCAAGCGGCAGAGATGGAGCAGGCCGACCACCAGCTGGCCCAGCCCAAGGGAAGTAAGGCACCCGCCGGAAAAGGGGAAAAAATGGCGGACAAAAAAAAATGGCGGACAAAAAAAATGGCGGAAAGCCTTGCTTGGCGACCCCCGTGAAATGGTCGATCGACCCCAAATGGGGTCCCGACCCACAGGTTGAGAACCACTGCTATAACAGATGCTGAAGATGAGTTGCTCAGAATAATGCCAACTATTCCATTCTAAGCCCCTTTTTCCCTCTTCCTAATTACGCTGGCTCCCTTGGCCAAGAAATAGAGATGAGCACCATGCCCTAGAGATGGACAATACCTTTAATTGTACGACGTAGACCAGCTTTCTCCATGCTTTGCAACGTACAGACACGTACAAACATGCATAGATGCAATACAATGGGAGAACAGAAATACACAGACAAAATAGAGAGGCAACATATATATGCATATCCTGATTATATTTTTACAAATATGTAAAGTGAAACAAAGAAAAACATGGGGGCTGTTTTGAACCAGCCAGAGCATAAAACAACCAAAACAACTAAAAGAAGCTGAACAAGATTGGAAAATGTGGAGAGAGCTGCTTCATAGAATTAGACATGATTGAATGGATAGCACCATTATCATCACATTCAACACAAATGCAACCCATTGCTTTGTGACATAAAAGAAAATAGAGATGCCTTCTATAATAATCACTGTTGGTTAAGGGGTAGGAAGAATCCCATAAGCAATACTGTACATGCTTCCCCTATTTAATTATTCTTCCCAGCCTGATCGAACATTGAGAATTAATTGTGGTATTTGTGATTCTGTCTGTCCATTTTTCAGTTACGGAACAAGTCCACAGTTGCTTGGATACAATTCAAGGTGCTGGCAGTCACCTTCAAAGCCCTTCTTGGCTTGGGTCGGAATTACTTAGGGAATCATACCCATATCTCCTTTGTTGTTTCTGCTTGTCCCAGTGGCATGTTCTGAGTCCTGATGGCTAAGGAGAACTTTTTGTTTGCAATAGTGGTGAACTTTTTGTGTCCTAGCACCCTCCCTCTGGAACATTATCTCTGAAGCCTAAAGGCCTTAGATTGGCCTTTAACATCTGGCCTTTTCTTAAGGCCTTAAAGACTTGATTCTGTGCTTGTTCCCAGGTCCCAAGGGTGTTATGGATGGATCCCATCTCCTGGGCTAATGGTTGTGATTTTTCATGGTAGCAATGTACAGTATTTATTATATTTGTGTATGTTTGTTTTTATTTTTAATATACTAGCTACTCAAAGTTATTTATTTGAAATGGGCAGCCATACAAATTTATTAAACAAATAAACAAATAATTTGCCAGATACCAAGAGCCCTCTTAGTCCAGGAAACTTATTGGGTGATAATGAGAGTTCCACTGCTTGTTCTTTTCATACTTAGCCAGCATGGCTAACAATAAAGGATCTGGAAGTCCAAAAAACACTTGGACGATACATATCCCTTGTTTTATAGCATAACAACCAGGCTTAGTGTTTTATAGGATAACAACCAGTCTTACTACTGTAGAACCAACTTTTTCCAATACTTAGGCTCCTGCCTTTTTGTTTTTTTAGCATGAACAATAAAGCACCAGTCTTTCTTTGAAGACAGCTTGACATTTTGAAGTTAAGTGTAAAAAGAGAATGGATAACGTTAGAAAAATATGTGCTTTGTAAAATAAAAACATCAAGAAATCTAATGAAATTTTCTTTAAAAGCATACAGAAAGATTCTACTATATAAAATCCAGTCTTCTTCCTTGAAAGAAATTTGATCAATGGTTAGAAAGAGAACATCAAAAGATCATCCATTAAATAGTGTAAAAAGTTAACTTTGAAATTAATAGCAAGCAGTAGCAGTATTAATAGGTGATAAGGAAGAGGAGGATGGCAATGATGATTCCAATATGCTGTTTCAGAATTTATGTTTCATATAGTTTAATAAACGTTTTAATAGAATAAAAACCATGTGGAAAAGGAGAACTACTAAATGAAAATTGAAGTTGCTATCAGGAAATGTAAAGGTTGTTTAATTAATAAATAATTTTAAAAAATATGTTACTCTAGACTAGAGACTTATATAAGTTTTCACTACCAAATCTTGCCCCAGTTTTGAACTCATCTGCTTATGTTAGTAATGGGACTTAGTGGAATAAAGGGAGAATATAGATATATAGATAGTCCTCGATTTACGACCACAATTGAGCTCAAAATTTCTGTTGCTTAAGCTAAGAGAATTTTGTCTCATTTTACAACCTTTCTTGCCAGAGTTAAGTGAATCACTGCAGTTGTTAAGTTAGTAGCAAGGTTGTTATATGAATCTGGTATCCCCATTAACTTTGTTTGTCAGAAGGTTGCAAAAGATGATCACATAACCCTGGGGATACTGCAAAAGTCATAAGTACATGTCAGTTGCCAAGCATCCAAATTTTGATCACGTGACCATGAGAATGCTGCAACGGTCATAAGTGTGAAAAATTATCATGTCACTTTTTTCAGTGCCAATGTAACTTTGAACAATTACTAAATGAACTGTTGTAAGTCAAGGACTACCTGTATATTTATATGGATATGACATGTCCTCTGAATGATATTAGAAGCTCAGCCCTCTCATTTTATACCGTATCCATCAGGGATCCAGCCAAGAGGTAGTGTTTTTAATTTACATTTCTTTGAGTGGCAGGTTTCATTTACCTAATCATCATAAGGTGGCCTTTGTCTATTTGTCAGAGAAGGGAAGTTGGAAATCACTTGAGAGGGTTGTGCTATATTCACTGCCTGGAGGAAAGAAGATAGAAACATAATGAATAAACAAAAAAATATTGTCTTTTGGAATTTTTAAAATCATAGGTTATAAAAGTCTACAAAGCCACAGTTCAACAAACCTTGGACATCATGTTTCTCCGTGAAGGAAAAGAATTTTTTACCAGCACTGATGCAGTAAGCCAAGATTCAGCCGATCGTACCATCATTGCCTGGGACTTTCAAACTGCTGCAAAGATCTCCAATCAAATTTTTCATGTGAGATAGATATTTACTTTCTTATTTATTTTGAGGGTTCCTATATTGCCATATATGAAAAATTTATCATGAACAACAATTTGCTTGGGAAGCAGTTGAAACAACTTTGTTGTTTTTCTTAAAAGATCACAAAATAGGATGACTGTGGAAAACTCAAATACAGTCCAAGGTCAGTTGAACCTCTGTAGAAACAGCACAGTAGTCATGTACTTCAGGGCACCCCACTGTGTAGTGGGGTGCCCCAGGGCTCTGTTTTAGGCCCAGTGCTCTTCAACATCTTCAACAATGATTTGGACGAAGGGACAGATGGGGATCTCATCAAATTTGCAGACCAAGCTGGCAGGAATATCCAACACTCCAGAAGATAGGCTTAAGATACAGGAGGATCTGGACAGACTTGAACACTGGGTGCTATCTAACAAAATAAAATTCAATGATGAGAAAAGTAAGGTTTTACATTTAGGCAAGAAAACCAAATGTATAGGTATAGTATAGGTGATAGTAGCAACTGTGAGAGGGATCTCGGAGTCCTAGTGGACGATCACTTAGATATGAGCCAGCAGTGTGCTGTAGCTGCCAAAAAAGCCAACACAGTGTTAGGCTGCATTAACAGAAGGATAGAATCAAGATCACATGAAGTATTAATACCACTTTACAATGCTTGATAAGGCCACACTTGGAATACTGCATCCAGTTTTGGTCACCACGATGTAAAAAAGATGATGAGACTCTAGAAAGAGTACAGAGAAGAGCAACAAAGATGATTAGAGGACTGGAGGCTAAAACATACAAGGAACGGTTGCACTGGTGGCCGCTGGCGAAGGACCTTGGCAGGCTAGCAGCGGGGCAGCACTCCGGATCTGGGCCGACTCGCCCCATGCCAGGCTGGAGCAGCCCGGCAAGGCAGCCCATGTCAGAGTGGCCAGAAGGGCAAAGAGCCCCACGAGGCAGAAGCAGCACGGGCAGCCACTTGGCTGCCACATGGCACCCGCCGAGAAATGTCCCAGCAGCAGTAGGCCAGCAGGCAGGGCGGGTGGAGGCCAGGGCTCGCTGAGGGTTTGGTTTATTGCGGCTGCAGGCAAGCAGATGGGATGGAGAGGCGGGGCCAGCGGTAGCTGGTTCCACCGGCAGCCATTGGCAAAGGACCCTGGCAGGTCGGCGGCGGGTGGGCACTCCGGCTGTTGCATGGAAGATACAGGCCGACTCGCCCTGCCCCGCGCTAAGGCTTACTTTTGGGGTAGGGCTTATATTAGCCCCCCCGAAAATCAGCTGAGGCTTACTTTCGGAGTAGGGCTTACTTTTGGGAAAACACGGTAGGAGCTGAAGGTTTGGCAGCACAAGGAAACAACAGCCAATTGCCAGTCATCAACATACTAATCAACCAATAGGAAGGCACCACATACATACAACTCACAGAATAGCCCAAAGCACATATTCCAGTAGAGAAGAAGTTCTCTGAAGATGGGCTCCAGCATGAGTCCAAAAGCTCGGAAAAATAAACCTCTGGTCCCAGTGACTGACCCAGATTTGATCTTGCAAAGAAATCTTTTTTAAAAAATAGAACTAGCAAGGATGATGCTCATCAATGAATGGATCAGTATTCACTGTGCTTTTCAAGCAACTGATTAACTTTTTGGTCACAGTGTTCTGTAATGGAGGAGAGTAAGGACTTTGAACTCACTTTGCTGGTGACCAGAGATTTTGTTTTTAATGACAAAATTCATTTTGAACAGCCTTCAGAATGTTTAATAAATGAGTTGGTCAGTCCTAATTAGTTTGGAGCATACAAATTAGAAGGCAGAGAGAAGCAAAGTAGGTGCATGCCTGCCAATCAAACATCTGTCAGGGTTAGTCTTGTTATTAACTCTTAGGAAGTGATTTATTGCAATCAGTTTGAAGGATATTTCTCTCTGGAGTTGAGATTGGCTGCTTGGGATGCAAGAGAGTATTGTCTTGCTTTCAGAAAGTAATGGATACCCAATGCTTCCCAGTTTTGAGGAATTTCTGCCTTCTGTTCCAGAGATGGGCTTTTACGTCTCGCAGAACGAAAATACTAATTTTGGGTGGCATGATTAAAGCTGCAGTCTCTGGCCATGAAAAAGTTGCTCACTTCTGTTCTAATCCCATGCAAAACAAACTTGGTGATATATACCTGCTGGGAGCCCATGTTCACCCCATGGCTTCTCTGAATAAAAAAGATCAGATGTTAGATGATGAGAAAGACTGTTTGAGACCTGTTACAGGCAGACTAGTTAATATTGGACTGGAGAAACAAATATTTTAAAAAATAATTCTGCATATTAAATTGTTTAAAGATATGTAGGCTGTATACCCAGTGGACTTAAGAGATGTTTGAGGCTTTAGAACCCTTCTCTCTGGCATCCAAAGCTCATATCCTTCTATTAAAAAAGAGAATACATGGCAGAACTGTTGTGTATATGTATATTTTTATACATATATAATATACATATATAATGTGTACATGAATGTTATGTACAGTATGTGTATGGGAGATATATGCTTTCTTTTGAGAGCAGGCAACAGAATTTCATTTTTAATGTATGCCAGCGTGCTCTCAGTAAAAAATGACAATAAAGGTTATCTTATCTTATAAGTTCCTTAGGAAAGGATACTAATCTCAATTACAGCTGAACCTCTGTACAAAGTCAGTGCAAGTGTAGTTTCTTTTGAAATGTGAAGAATAAAGTCAGTTGATATCCATTCAGTTTTGAAAAGAAGAATTCTGGCCTGGTAGATTTAATAACACGTTCCTATCACCATCTTCCAAGGTGGCCTTTGTCCAGTTTTGCAGATGCACAGTTCTGTTTAGAAGCTGTAGTTGATTTGGCAAAAGGAACACAGTTAAGTGAATAAGAAACTGCAGTGTGCTCAATTTTGATGTATTCAGAAACTTTTACAACATGATTTTCTCTGGAGAGAAGAGGAAGATTGAATGGGGGGGGGGTTTAATACTGCCCCCGGATGAATTTGAGAGAAATTATTGTGGGTGTGGTTAATAATGATTAAAAATTGCCTTTAATATTTTTAATTTCTCTTTCTGAATTTCTAGATAAGTGGCTTGTGCACTCCCAGAAGTCAGTGTCCCAATTAAAATTGTGATAAACATGTTTAAATAATTTCAGTTTCATTAACACTTGGAACTATCTGCCATTTGTTCATAAGTTCAGTTTGGGAAATCTGCAAACTTTCTCACAAAGTTGATGGGAATTGATATTAAGAAAAATACCTCATGAAAGTTAATGACATTTTCTAGCTTCAACAAGTGGTCAAGAAGAAATGAAGCTTGGCACTTTGCATATTAAAAGTAAAGTGGATCTGAAACTCAATTTTACAAAAGTGAAAGTTTGTTTAGAAGCATTTTCCATTCGGAATGGGACAACTGACTTGTCATGGCTGACTCACCATGGCCAGTTCACTGTGGGACAACTTAACGTGAGATAACACAAGAGAGAGACAAGTAAATTCCAGTGGGAATTGTCTTGCTTTAGATTTGAACCTTCTCAAGTTAGGTCCTTTAGGCTGGGACTCCACATTCTGGCTCACCTCAGCCTCTCTTGAGTTATCCCACATTGAATTGTCCCACAGTGAGTTAGCTGCAGCAAGTCAGCCAGAGCAAGTTAGCTTGGGGAGATGGCTGGGGAAGTTGGATAGGGCAAGTCTGCCGTGGCGAGTTGTCCTAGACCAAGGGTAGGGAACCTTGGCTCTTTTATGACTTGTGGACTTCAATATCCAGAATTCCTGAATCAGCCAAGCTGACTCAGGAATTCTGGCAGTTGAAGTCCACAAATCATAAAAGAGCCAAGGTTCCCTAGACCCTTTTCTTTTCTATTTCCACGTTATTGCTATTTTCAGTGATTGCTAAATCTTTCCAAAGCATTGATTTCTGTTTTTCTGTGAATTTATAGTATCCTCTCAATAAACATATGTGCTGTAGATAATGTTTAAGTATATCAGTGACTCCAAAAATTTTCACTTTTGGGGAGATGGTAAACAACAAGAGGAAGAGAAATTTCATTATTATTTCTGGTAGGAAATTTTATTCTCCAGCAGGTTAGGGATGGGGCCAAAATGAACTTCCTCAGAACATTCCTGACATTTTTGCCCAGTTAATACTGAATACACCGATATTTTCATACACATACGTTATTGAGAGAGGTTGAGGCCTTTGAAGAGATTAATAGCAGTCAAAGTCATGACAACTACTTTCTTTGATTGTGTCTCAGATTTTTTACTCTGTTGTGATCAAATGTAGGGGTTGGTAGAGTTTATAAAATATTATCCATAAGGATTAAGTAAATCTGCAGTGGTTCATATGAGTATATGGAGAGACACACATTTTCAGAAAATGAAATCTATTTTCCAAGAAATTTCAATTTAGCTTAATTTAGTGTACACTCTATTGTTAGCAATATATGGTATTTCAAAGGGAATAAAAAGAGAAGTTTCTATCTTAAATGGCTTATAATCAGCTTCAGGAAATACCTGGAAAGTGAGGCAGGTGGAAATACAGATTCTTTTTTTTTCTTTTTTTTTGGCGGGGGTAGGATGGGGTTCTATCGCTTCAGGTTTGGTTGCAGTAGGATAGAGACAGACTACCTTTTTGTGCTGGGACATTGTTTGAATAAGCATTTTACCAGCCTCTAAAGGTTGAAGATGGCATGTTAGTGATGCAGATATGTCACTGGATAGGAAAGGGTAAACGTTTGAGGGATTTGAGGTTTTATATTTTAAAAATAAAATAAATACATAAAGTATATTGGAGAATTGATATTAGGGCTGTGTAGCACTTTGGAAATAATTCAGGAGAGAGGTTTTGGAGCATGTGGGAGCATGAGTGCAGCACTTGTCACAACTTTAAGGTAGCTGTGCATTTTCTTGGAATCGCGCAGTTGCTCTCTAGAGCTGCCATGTGATCCTGGGAGAAGAATGGTAAGCAAGACCTTATCGTGCCACCCCCTTTTTTGGATCAGAATCTAAAGCACAATCACAAACTTTCTTGACACCCCTACATCATATTCTAAACCTGTTGTTGGGTTACCTGTTTTTTGAAGGTGTCAATTTGGGGGGAATCTTTAGGGTCACAAACAGAGACTGAGGTATCATATATAGTTTGATTCAGAGTCTATGAACATTTTCATTTCTTTCTAATTTTCTTGGCAGGAACGTTTTACTTGCCCCAGTCTTTCAGTTCATCCTAAAGAGCCTGCCTTTGTTGCTCAGACAAATGGCAACTACATGGCTTTATTTTCCAGCCTGCCACCTTATCGAATCAACAAAAAGAAGAGGTTTGAAGGGCACAAGGTATGCATCCATCAACAGGTTTTATTCCTTTAATATACCAAATTATGTTACTGCTTTTCAGTAGGAATACAATTTAATAGGCTTCCATACTATTGTCTGTAATTTAATTCATGTAGAATTTAAACTGCAGTAAAGTAACTAAAAGCATTATTAATTAAGAACTAGGCAACTTTGACCCCTTGGGTCATCATTTCAGAGATATTTCCTTACCAGATTCTTCAATGCCATCAACAGTGACAGTATTTCTAACACACTGCCTTGAAAATAGCTATGTTGATCTGCATAGCATAATCAAACATCAGCACAGAAAATATTGTATAACATTTTGTATTATGTCATAAACAGATTTATGGTAATATTTGTCATAAAAGATTTTAGAAAATTAACCAAATTTCAATTCCATGGGAGTCCTGAGTCCCAGATTTTGGGTGCATTCTGTATGTTAACCCATTTGAGGTTTCTTGATTCAATAATTGGTGCTCTATTTCAGCCAGTGAAAGGTTACACTGGCTGAAATAGAGCACCAATTGGTGATAGATAGATAGATAGATAGATAGATAGATAGATAGATAGATAGATAGATAGATAGATAGATAGATAGATAAGCTTGTCACATATTCAGCAAGTACTGCTAACAATGACAAGTCTTTAATGGGGCAGTCTTATTAAATACCAAGGAAAGCGATTAGGCCATTATGGTAAAAATTGACAAGTTTATTATAGTGTAAAATTTCAGGAAGCTCTAATCTATCATATTGTAATTTCTTAATTAACATCTTGATTTATTTGCTCTTAATTCTTGACTCAAACAGGTTGAAGGATTTGCAGTAGGCTGTGAGTTTTCACCCGATGGAACACTTCTTGTGACAGGGAGCTCAGATGGCAAAGTATTTTTCTACAACTATCGCACAGCTCAAATTCTCCATGTCATGTCAGCACATAGTCAAGCCTGTGTGAATGCAGCCTACCATCCAGTCCTTCCATCACTCCTTGCCACCTGTGCCTGGGATGGGGTAATCAAGATCTGGCAATAATAGGAATAATTAGATAGCCAACTGGCTTTCCAACTTTGTAAATATATCTTTTTCTTGTAGTTTCATTTCTTAGAACTTCATGTTTTGTATAGTGGTACACCAAACCAGTGCTTCTCATCCTCAGGAATTGTATGATGTGTGGACCTCAAATCCCAGAATCCCCCAGGCAGCATGCTTGCTGGCGAATTCTGTGAGTTGGTTAACATATTTAGAGCAACTAAGATTGGGAAAAGATTGAGAAATACAGTACTAAACCAATTTTACTGTAATGTGATTATGTGGGGCAGAACATATTTATTTATTATTTAAATTTATTATTATTTAAATTTATTATTTAAATTTAAATTTATATACCGCCCTATCTCCCTTACGGGACTCTGGTCATGCTGTACAAATAATTAATTTGCCTGGCACTGTTTTTGACTCATACTTTGCCCTTAACTGCTATCCTTTTCCAAAGAAATTTTTGATGTTGTTAGAGTTATAGTATTCTTTTAAACAGCTGCTAAATATATAGCTACTACTAGCTTTCTCCAAGTTTTTGTTGCAGGGAATTAGGACAATATGAGCTAGATTGAAAAAGGAATTAAAGATTAACTGAAGCCCTAAATCTATATGTTCTGCCTGCTATAATTGGATGTGGAATGTACAAATTTAATTGATAGAAGTAATTAAAAGGGATTCAATATCATTCCAAATTCTTCTGGGAGCCTAGATTTTTTAATCACTTTAGTGTTACTAAATCAGCACTCTTAGTTTAAAACTTAACTATTCTTTAGCTTCTGTCACTGCTTTACTCTTTTACTATTACTTGATCTTGCAGACTTTTCATCCAGTTTTAATGGAGTCACATTATGCTAGAACTGGTGTAGCCATGAAGGCTTTTCTGATACAAAGCAATGTGGTTAGAATCTGATTCTGGTATTTTTATGGTCACATGAAGCTCAAATAGATTTGGATGCTTGAGAATCTCCATAGAGATTTATGACAGTTACATTTATGGTTGATACTTGCAATAAAAAAATCTCAACAATCTGGAAGCAATAGCATTTATAGCATCCTAGCTATTTCCAGTTTGCTAAGGTCAAGGATATAGTAAACTTATTTTCCCAAAATAACACTTTTCTTCCTAATTGGGAGCTGATATATTTAATTATAATAACGGAACTGTTTTTATCACTGGCTTGCATTAATATAAAATTTATTCTGAAGGTATACCTTAGGTTCCTATAGGATGTAGGAAGAGGAAAGTAAGGAATTTTGTTGCTCCACAGGAATATATTGGATATAGCCCACCAGGGCCAAACCTAATAATTATCTTTCACATATGGTAGCCAGGAATGGAATCACTTAGAAAAACATTACTTTTTCTGTCTTTTCTTTGCAAAATAGAATGTACTTTTATATTTTTCTAAAATGTGCAAAATAATATACATGTTACATAAATATGTTACATAAAAAATAAAATTTCAAAATACCCAAAATGTAACTTAAAAGTTTCCAGTTGTAAATATATTTTTCTAAAACATTAACTTTACTCATTATCAAATCTATTTGCATATTTTTTATTGACGTAATGTATTTATTGATCAGCTTTTCTGTACACAGCAAGGCTAGCATTCACTAAGATTAATAGTCTTTTATCTTTTAAGTTAAATTTTAACTTAACATTCACTTAATAAGCACCACAAAACGTAAACTTTAACAGAAATTTTATTACAGGTAAATTCTTGGTCAATGACTGCCTTGTTTAGTGACTGTTTGAAGTTACACTGACACTGAAAAAGCTATTTTATGACTGGTCCTCAAACTATGACATCCCACTGATCGCTTGATCCCCATTTGTGCACTTCACAGCTGGCTTCCAACAAGCAGTTAATGAAAAAGCCAGCAGTGAAATTGCAAGTCGCAGTAATGTAATGACTCACTTAATGACCACATCATTTAGTGATGAAGTTGCCAGTCTCAATTGTGGTTGTTAAATGAGGACTATCTGTTCTTCCTTAAGGATATGAAGTGGAGTACTATATTTCTTTTAATATTCAATATTCTTTCAATATTCAATTATTAGGTGTAATTGCATTTCCTTGGGAAAAAGTTCAGTATTTGGAACAATTGATGCTACTTGTAAGCAGAGATCATCTTTTATACTTAGCCTATTACTGTACTTGCTGCTTATGAAAATAAGGTTCTCTTACAAAGATATGTATTGCAAATGGCATAAGTTATTTCAACCTTGACTGGCAATACTTTTTTAGAAGCTCTAGCCAGAAAATCTGCACAATGAAAGTGGGTTATAATGTGAAATTAGTTAAACTGGACCTATGTTGTATTCAATATAGACAGTCGTCGACATACAAGAGTTCATTTAGTGACTGTTCGAAGTTACAACGGCACTGACAAAGTGACTTATGAACACTGTTCACACTTATGACTGTTGCTGCAATCCCATGGTGACATGAGCAAAATCCAGCGACTTGGCAACTGACTCATATTTATAACGGTTGCAGTGTTCCTGGGTCATGTGATCATCTTTTGTGACCTTCTGACAAGCAAAGTCAATGGGGAAGACAGATTCACATAATTAACTGTGTTACTAACTTAACAACTCCAGTGATTCACTTAACAAATGTGGCAAGAGAAGTCGTAAAATGGAGCAAAATTCACTTAACAAATGTCTCACTGAGCAACAGAAATTTTAGGCTCATTTGTGATTGTAAGTCAACTACAGGTATCCCACTTCTGCTGCCCTGTGATGAGGGAACAAAACACCCTCAGCATCAAACCTGCTCATCCTCTGAGCTCCTATGCTGATTGGTTACCTCATAGGCCACTGGCTAATTAGGTATCCTTTCTGCCACCACCCCTTCACTTTAAGGCAGTTTCAATCTTTCACACCAGCCCTCTGGGGAGCCAGAAGAGGATTGAAAAGGAAATCCTCAGCCCAAACTTGGACTGGCCAAACACCAAAGAGAAACCAAAATAAAACTTTGGGAATCTTTACCTCTGCCAAGCTGATAAAAGGTGATAAAAGGCAATTTTGGAATTTTCTGTTGGAACTGAAACAAATAACCTTTATTAAAACTAAAAAAAAAAAGTTTCCACTAACACAAAGTTTAAATTAAAAAGAAAAGAAAAGAAAATAATGCAATTCTAACTAAAGCAACTTGCCTGAGGTAACCCCAGCACCTAGCACCCAGCACCCAGCACCCAGCCAACTCTTCCGCAAAAAGCACCCCAAGCTCATCCTGCCAAAACCTGTCAGAACCCTTTTCTTCTCTTTTTATGAGCCTCTGGGCTCATTTGACTGGCCTTTGATTTAAAAGGTCAGCTGCTCCCCACTACACTATTAGCGTGGAAGGAGATGTGTTGCTTCTGCAGCTCTTACACTTTTCAATCTGTCTCTGTTGCTGCATTTAGGACAAGGTGATAACCAGAACTAAATCAGGAAAAAGATTTTAAGCAGCAAAGCTGAAGGAAGGAACTCACTTCACTTGATCTGTGTTGCTAAGCAAGCTAGAAACTCATGCTGAATTTCTAGCTCTCCTTGCCTGGAAGCAGAGATGAGCTTCCTTGGTCTATTTCCAAATTAATTTAGATGAAGTCCTCGATTGTGAATGGTCTAAACGTCTATAGGAAGGAGAATGCTGTAGCATACCTAGGATGTTAAATCTTTAATTGACTTCATCATGCAAGATCTGTTAACTACCCTCTTTTATGCTGTGTTAGTAACAATTTAGATAATTGAATGTTAATACTGCATTGTGACGGTTGTCTTCCAAGGATAGGACACATCACAGTGTAGAAGATAACTGTGCACCACACATTATTGTAGTCCTCAACTGTAGGAGAAGAAGAGGCAGTGCCTGGGAGCCAAATCAAGAGAGGCATCAATCTGGAATTGTTATGTTCCCACAAGCAATTCAAATTCGGGTCCCCTTGATTTCTGTTGATTTTTATCTAGCACCAACTTACTGCTGACCATTAGTTGACTAGATTCTTAAGTATAGGCATGAGCAATATATCTTCTTAACTGAAACTTAATGTGTTGTCTTGATTCTTTGAGCTCACCTCAAAACTTTTCATTGGAACACAATGAAAAATCTCCTAGGATGGCATCAGACTTGCAACCTGGAGTAGCAGTTGACAATACCACGATGGAGGCTGTTCTGCGGTGCCAAGATGCAAAATATGTCAGCTATGATGCTCCAGTTGGTCCAGCAGATGCAGAATTTGCCTCCTATGCCTCTGTTGGTTCCAGTTCCCACTATGGCAACATTGCCTGTGCTGCAGAGAACTCACAGCTGTTTGCCCGAAAGGTTTGGAGGAACATCAGAAAAGATTAGAATCTTCATAGCCTTGGTGGCGCAGTGTTAGAATGCAGTACTGGAGGCTAAGTCTGCCCACAGCCTGGAGTTTGATCCTGACAGGGCTCAAGATTGACTTAGCCTTCCATCCTTTCAAAGTCAGTAAAATGGGGACCCAGATTGTTGGGGGCAACATGCTGATGTTGTAAATTGCCCAGAGAGTGCTGGGTGGTATATAAGGAGGGGTATATAAGTGTAAGTGCTATTGCTATAGCACAGTGTGGGTTGTTTATTGGCACCTGGCCAGAATTCATTAACCAATTGATGATGGATCTTCTTCATATCGAGTTTCCCAGCAGCCTTGCATTGTGCTGCAGTGGGTACTTCTCATAATCAAATGCAGCAATTATATTATGGATAACTATCAAAACTTCATGGTAACTTTCAGAGGCTACTTTGGGGATCCCATGCAGTGATATGTCCTATTCAGAAATATCATCAAAGCAGTAGAAGACACACCTTTCCTAACATTAGGCTTTGTCCTGGGGTTAACTCTGCTTCCCTAGCTTTGCAAGTTAACACAGGCATGTAAGTTTTTTATGGTTAAACCTTATATAAAAAGTCTTAAATTGTGTAAAATGGCATACAATCTTTGCCTCCTTCCAAAAGTTCTTTCATATGTTGGGATTATGTGCTGCTTCAGGGTGATTGTCCCTTAGTTGTTACCAGTGCTTTTTTTGTAAAAAAAAAAAAAAGGTGCCGGAACTCTCACATGTCATACAACCCGCCTTGCCTACCCTACAAGGTTCCATTCAAAAAAGGTGCTGGAACTCCGTTCTGGGCGTTCTGTGACAAAAAAAGCCCAGTTGTTACTGAGCTTGGGTCAAGCTGCAGGCAGGAATTACACCCCAATGGGCTGCATACCATAGCTTGTGGTTCTAGTAGTTGACTGATAATCCTCTTGCTTACTTGTAATAGTTGTACTTTTCCACTTCCTTGCCTGCTGGTTGTCTTCTTATCCTTTCCTCCTACACACCCACATTTTGTAGGCTAAGGCCCTGGGTGAGGTGAGGCTGCTTATGTCAATATAGGTTCCTAAAAATGGCAGGATGTGACTCAATTAGGCAAACACCTGGAACGCTGGTGTGTGGATGCTTGGAAATGTGTGAATGGGGGAATAAATGAATAGTTCTGGGGCTGTAAACTCTTCTATTTCAGAGTGACTGCAGTATGGCATGATTGAGGGTGTAGTGGCAAATAAGGATGAGTAGGCTAAGGTTGCTTATTTAATAGAATAAGAGAGTTGGAAGAGACCTTGGAGGTGTTCTAGTCCAACCTCCTGCTCAAGCAAGAAACCCTACACTATTCCAGACAAGTGGTTGTCCAATTTCTTCTTTAAAACCTTCAGAGTTGGAGCACCCACAATTTCTGAAGGGAAGTTGTTCCACTGATTAATTCTGTCAGGAAATAGCAGCAGTTTGCTCAGACTGGGCAGCCAGAACAGAATTAAATTATAGGATAAGATGGACCCAAACATAACCAATTGGTTGGTGGGTGCATGTGAAGGAATGAAGCTGAGGTTGCTGTCTACATTTGGGAAAAGCAGCTACAGACAAGCAGAAATGCTTCCCACCCTACTGGATAGGCCCAGCTCATGCTTTGTCCCAAAGGGTCATAAGAGAAATCCTATAATTCTATTCTATTCTATTCTATTCTATTCTATTCTATTCTATTCTATTCTATTCTATTCTATTCTATTCTAGCTGCTCAATCTGAGCAAACTGCTGCTATGCATCAAACAGGCAGCCCTAGCCTGCTCTTCCTTAATTGCCACCAGACCCTCAGTCTTGTCAGAGCCTTTGAAGCAGAAGAGGGTTTTTTTAAGTAGAAATTAATCTGATCCAGTGAACAAAAACAAGCATATTTGGCTTGTTGTCCACTTTTATTTCCTTTCCAGTTAGACTCTTTATTTAGACTTTCTCTAGAGCTCTTTAAGTTAACTAGGTACTTTTAAAGTTTCAAAGATTTAAAGAGATTAGAAAAGCAGTTGGGAAAATATATCAAGCTACTTTGCTCACCTGTAGGCTTGCCAAACAGAAGTACTGCTTTATCATGATAAATATTCATTTTATAAATAGCCTACCACTGGGCTTTGAGTGGAGGCCTACAGAGGAAGAATAATGGAATTTGAAGCTGGAAAAAGGAAGTACTATGGGATGGGAGACAGGTGGTAAAAATTACCAAGGATTTTTTCCCCTCCTGCTGTCATCACTGTTGTCTGCCTTTTACAAACACATATTTTTAATTGTACTGGGAAACATTTAATTGTCTGTTACCTGAAAGGAAACAGCTCAAATTTAAATGACCCCTTTATACAAAGTAAAATTGGACAGGAAGATGTTATGTCTTCATCACCACATTCTCAGGTAATCTAAGAGGACTCTTGATCTGTTCATATTTTTTTTCTCTTAATAACAAAAATACATTGTTTTCATCTATAAGCTCTCAGTGATAATTAAATGTAACACCTACATCCTTCTGTTATAAGCTTCCTTCTCCCTTCTCCTCAGAATACTTTCTCTAAAAAACTTCAAAGTGTTGCAAAGCTTTCAAAGAACATGACATGACAATACAAAGAGCAATTGATGACCCTGGTATTGTTTTATCACTTACAGTAAATAAAAGATTTATAGATATGATAAAAACTAGATTATATAACTTGTGATCCATTAATTCGGATAATTCAATTAACCTTAGCTCGGTTAATTGTACAGAACAGTTTACTAAGTCCTTGAATCTCCTATCTGGAGAACCTATCAGGGAAGGTTCTTTGCTGAAACTAAATCTGCTTGCCTGGTAGGAACATCTAGAGAGGGTCTTTGAGAGCTCCCAACTTAAGAAGTACTCAAGGTCTGGAATAGGTAGTCATACACCATGAAAAATTATGCTATAGGGATGCTCGACCCCATCCTTTCTTGTGTTTTACAAATAACTAGAAACCCAGCCATTCCAGCCTATATACTTGTAGGTTTCCATCAGAGGAACTTTTTGGGGTGATTTATGCTCAAGCAAGGAGCACATGTATCAGCCTTTCTTGTTTTGCTGCCTAGTATGCTGCACTATGTACATGGTTCTGTTTTTGAATACCATAGTATATAGTCATTGATACTTCTATCCTCAATAATTTATCGGATCACTTCAAAACATACTGATAGTCATTGCCTGGGCATGTGTATTGAGTTCCAAAAGCTAATGGCTAAATTTTATAAAGAGTAAAAACTTTATATATATATTTATTTTAAATGTTTATATGCTACCCTTTACTATGTCAGAATTATGGGGCAGTACACAATTATATTACAGTGTAATTCTAAGCTTTCTCAATAAGCTTAAAGGACATGGAATTGAAAGGCAGGTCCTCTTGTGATAAGCAACTGGCTAAAGAAAAGAAAACAGTAGGAGTGAATGGGCATTTCTCACAATAGAAGGATGTAACTAGAGGGTTTCTCTCTATCCTAGGACTGATGCTTTGCATGTTATCTAGAATTGGTGTGACTAGTGGAATAGCCAAGTTTTCTGCTGGCACTAAATTGTTCAGAGTGGTAAAAACAAGGGACTGTAAAAGCTTCAAAATATCTCTGCACATTAGAAGAGTGGGTGTAAAACTGGCAGGTGTCATTAAACGTCAGCAAGTATAAAGTGATGAAATTGTAGTTCCTAACTACTCTTACAAACTAATGGGATCAGAATTAGTAATGACTGATGAGGAAAGAGATCTTGGAGTAATCATAAACCGTTCAATAAACATGTCAACATAGTGTGCAACTACTAAAATAAAGGCCAACAACTTGTTAGAGATAAGAAAATAGGGATACCAGTATGATAACGCACTCAGATAAATTAATGGTGCATCTCATCTGGAATGTTGTGTGCTATTCTGGTCACTACAGTTCAAAAAAGATATAATGAAACTAGAGAAGGTTCAAAGAAGGGCAACTAGGATTATCAAGGACTGAAGCAACTTTCCTATTATAAAAGGTTGTCATATTTGGGACTTTTTAATCTAGAAAGTAAGTGAATGACAGTTAATATAAATAAGGTGTACAAGATTATGCCTGGTGTGGATAAGCTGGACAAGGAGAAGCTATTTTACTTTTCACAAAATATTATAATCAGAGGTCACCCAATATAACTGAATCTTGGAAACAACAGACAAAGGGTTTTTTTTTGCACATGTAATTAAACTTTGGAATTCAATTAACATGAAAAGTGATGCTGACTAGATGAGCCAGGGACCTAATCAAGCAAAGCATAACATAATTTTTATGTAATAAAAATATAAATAGAATCCTTAGCATTACTTTGATTCCTAGACTTTAGTGTTTTGGGGCCCATTCATCATATGAATACAGCTCTGTATAGCTGTAGAATAATGTTAAAATATTGGAAAATCTAACATAAATATATGCTATAAATGATACATGAAAAAGGAACAACTCCAAAGATGCAGCTTTGTTATGCTGATATTCCTTCATAAAGTATGAACGTTCATTCACAATTACATGGGAAAAAATAACATAGTAACAAGGTCCACCATAAAAACATGACAATATTTTGAATTTCAAGGTAATTTAATGTAATCCAAAACAAATTCATATGACTGTATTTCATCCAGGAACAAGTGGAGCCCCTGGTCTTCATGGGTTTGCATGGTATCCAACGCTTGAGGTTTTTCTCTGGGTTTCTAATCCTGGTGCTGAAGAAGTGAATAAATATTAGGATAATTCAGCCATTTTGATCTCTTTCAAAACATAGTCTAAAATTGTATCTTTTAAGTTCTGGAGATTCTATATAACACCTGTTTCTTTTTATAGTGTTTGCATGTCTGCAGCATGCTTGCTTTGTTTACCACAACAGTAGATTTTAATGACACTCCCGTAGTAGTATTACAGCTTTCTTTTCCATTCTCCCAGACGTCCCTCAGGCTCAAGGTTTTTCAAGATAATAAATGCTTTGGGGTTTCTATTAATGAAAATAAATCTCGCCAAAGCAACCAGGAAAACAAACAGATTGGCTCACCTGGCACCTACATGAGAGCCTCAATTTTTCATTATTGGTGCAATTCACAGCCAGAATGTGTGAGTCCAAAGCAAAAACAAAAAAAAAG
Organism: Protobothrops mucrosquamatus; assembly: GCF_001527695.2. Taxonomy (NCBI): domain Eukaryota; kingdom Metazoa; phylum Chordata; class Lepidosauria; order Squamata; family Viperidae; genus Protobothrops; species Protobothrops mucrosquamatus. Next base: position 2,358,863 of record NW_015386230.1, read on the forward strand.
AAAAAGAAAAGCAAAAGTGTGTGTGTGTGTGTGTGTGTGAGTGTGTGTGTGTGTGAGAGAGAATACATTTCAGATAAGAATGTGAAACCTGATGTTGTTCAGGGAAGAATACCTTTCTAAAAAAATGTTCAAGACAATTTATTGTATTCAGTTTGTTTAAAGAGTTCAATCTTTCAAGGAATATCTGGATGTGCCCACAGTTTATTCATGTGGCTTCATTTCAAATTCTGCAGCTCAACACTTACTTTTTGAGTGGCATGGCAAATCTTATCTATCAGTAGTTTGCTTGTTAACCAACATTTTTGATAATATCTTAGTCTTCTTTGTGGTGGATAGCTAGCCAAGACTACTTCATTTGAATTGGGTGATTACTAATTCAAAGATAAAGGGGAAAAATGGGAGCAGCAGAACCAGCTCTGTTGGAGCAATCCCATTTTGCAGCCATTCTTTCATCTGTCTGTCTGAAAGGAGTAGGTAACCATAGATAAATGCTCATTTCCGGGCTAAGAAGCTATGCCATACCCAAGTTTAGTTGAATAAATCAACAGCAGTATTTTTCAACAGTAGTAAAACCACTCCTTATTAACCTTAATTTAATCTATCATTTCACATTTGGAAATCTTTTTACATTTAACCACAGGATGGCTTAGCTAGCACTTTGCTCCTCACAATGACACCTTCTGTGCTATCTGTCACTCCTACAAGGTAAATTGACTTAGAAACCGATGACATACAGATCAGGACTACTTTTATTGTAACAACTATAGTAATGGAATCTTGAAAGTCTGAATGTGCTCCCCCCCCCTTCAACTTTATGTGAACTAGAGAGGAATTTGTCTGAAACTCCTTTGTCTGGTTTGTTGGGTCTGTCAGGTTATTTTCTTGGCCTGGGTTCAAGCTTATCCAATTGTTGCCTTAGTATCCTATCATTCAAGGCCATTCCCTCTATGACTATAGATACTTTGGCACCTCTCAGGCTATACACATCACCTGCTTCTTTTAGGAGGAGGAGGAGGAGGAAGAGAAGGAGAAGGAGGAAGAAGAGAAGGAGGAGGAGGAGGAGGAGGAGGAGGAGGAAGCATTGTGCCAGCTTCAAGTATTTTATTTTCAAGAAAATTTCTAAGTCTCATCCTGGAACGTTAGAGGGGATGGTGAGGTGCAGTTTACCTTTTCTGACAGGTCACAAGTACTATTATAGCCATTTTGTGACAATGTCCATGATATGCCTTTAAAATTTCAAATATGCCCATTGTCTTGAAAAACTGCCAGACCCTTGATTTAGAGTGGTATGTGAAAAGAGTCAGAGAATTAAAGCACTCCAGGATGAGAGGCAGAGCAATCTTTGCCCCCAAATGTCAGTGACTAGAAGTGTACTTCAGCCCTTAAAAATCTCACAATCAACATGCATTTAGATGTGTCGGTTCTCTTGTTAGCATATCTGCAAAATGCTGGCTAGACAATCAACATTGGCATCATATCCAGATAACTGATTTTTCAGTGTGATAGATGACTACATTTCCGCAGCTTAAAATCAGTGTGTGCTACATTGCACAATCTAAATAATGAGATGATATAATTAAGGTTTCAGATAATACAGTCTGAACACTGAAGAATTTGTTGTGGTGTATAATTTCAGGTTTTGTCTAAATAGTTGTTGCAACAAAGAGATTTGTATATTTTCAGTGAACCCATTTTTCAACATGTCCCACCTTTCATTATAGCTTCTCAATCTTCTGGCAATTTACATTTTGCATGCCAATAGCTTAAACGTCAAGCTGTTTCTGACTGATTCAGAAGGCATCCTTGGAAAAGGCATTGTTCCACAATGTTTGTTCCTCAAATGCCTCCTTCTACACAGTCCAAACCAACTGGTATTCGTGTTGCTAAAAGCCTTTTCTCCCAGAGATATTCTTTGAACACGATTTAAAGATCAGGGCAGCATAATAAATGTTTTGACTCACATGGCTTATTATAGTGAGGCTGTATGCCAGTTCCCATTATCAAGCATGAGAACATGACAGTGGGGGGTAGAAACAAACCAAAAAAGAAAGAAAGAAAAGAAAAAAGAAACCCAATCAGGCAGGCACAGAACAATAACTTACAAGATCTTAGCTAAGGGAGCAATTATTTTTTACCCTCGATGCACACTT
>NW_015386230.1:2361291-2394891 GCF_001527695.2 Protobothrops mucrosquamatus
GGTGGAAGAATACATTTTGTTGGAGCTGCTAAAAAGCTACATTAGTGCAATAGGAGATATAGATTTAGGTTACAGTATGTTGGTCTAGGAAAATAATAAATGTTACCTAAATGAAGAATCAAGATCACGCAAAGTGTTAATACCACTTTATAATGCCTTGGTAAGACTACATTTGAAATACTGCATCCAGTTTTGGTTGCCACAATATAAAAAAAGATGTTGAGATTCTGGAAAGAGTGCAGAGAAGAGCAAAACCGGAAGCAATATTTCAAGTGCGGTCTTACCAAGGCATTATAGAGTGGTATTATCACTTCATGTGATCTTGATTCTATCCCTCTGTTAATGCAGCCTAGAACTGTGTTGGTTTTTTTTTTTTTTTTGGCAACTGGAGCACACTGCTGGCTCATATTTAAGTGATTGTCCACTAGGACTCCAAGATCCCTCTCATAGTTACTATTGAGTGAAGTACCACCTATACTGTACTTGTGCATTTTGTTTTTCTTGCCTAAATATAGAACCTTACATTTTTCACCGTTGAATTTCATTTTGTTAGATAGCGCCCAATGTTCAAGTCTATCTTGAGCCTATTTTCTGGCTGTTCCTGCCAGCTTGGTATCATCTGCAAATTTGATGAGTTCCCCTTCTATACCTTCATCTAAGTCGTTTATGAGGATATTGAAGAGTTCTGCGCCTAAAACAGAGCCTTGGAGTACCCCACTGCATACTCTCCTCCATGTAGATGCAGTTCCATTAAGGACTACACATTGAGTTTGGTTGGACAGCTAGTTACACATCCATCAGGGGTCATTACAAAATTATAAAAAAGATGTTGAAAAAGTGCAAAGAAGAGCAACTAAGATGATTAAGGGCCTGGAGACAAAAACATATGAAGAACAGTTGCAGGAATTGGGTATGGCCAGTCTAGAGAAAAGAAGGACGAGGAGATGACATGATAGCAGTATTCCAGGATTTGAGAGGCTGCCACAAAGAAGAGGAGGTCAACTCATTTTCTACAGCACCAGAAGGTAAGACAAGAAACAATGGATGGAAACTAATCAAGGAGAGAAGCAACCTGGAATTAAGGAGAAACTTCCTAACAGTGAGGACAATTAACCAGTGGAACTGCTTGCCTTCAAAAATTGTGGGTGCTTCATCACTGGAGGTTTTTAAGAAAAGACTGGACATGTCCACATGCATGCGCAACAGGGCTGCAGGTGCTAGCATGAGTGGGTGGGGGAATGCGCATCCATGTGTGTGTCCACCAGCCAGCCATTTCTGCAGCCTGCTGGCCAAGAGCCCATGGCCTGGTCCCGGGCCACAGCCCATAGGTTGGGGACACCTGCTCTATACTGGTTTTGTTTTGGCCTTCTCACTAATCCCCTGCAATCAATGGTTTCAATATGCTTTAAATTCAAGTAGTGTACAAGATATGAAATGGCTGCTCTGAGTGTTGGATCCTGATAGAGAATTTGTTGCTGAGGTTGCTGTGAGTTAGCCTGCGGAGGATATAAAATAATGCAGGCAACTATTGATGCTGGAAACTGAGGAGAGTAATTAATTGACAACTGCTGTTATTTCTATTTTTAAACTTCAGGGATGCATAGCATTAAACTAAATTTGCTTTGGCAGGAAACATCAAGCCAGTTCAGTTGCTCATATGCCTCTGTGATAAGGAATACAGATTGAATTGTTTGAGATTTATTAATACAATCATGTTTTACTTTTTATTTGGTATATCAACATGCACTGGAAAACAGTTTGCATGATGAAGAATGTAATCAGATTGTCTAAATTTGGCACTTAAATTCTCAGTCTAATTCACATTTTCCACCTAGAAGAGCTGATTTATATTATGAGAATGCCTGATCTTTACTGTATTGATGATGCCATTATCCTTATTATAAATTATCATCAAATGTATCTATTGTTAGGGATGGGGCATCAATTATATGATTTCAGCCACCATCTTGACTTTTGTGATTTCCACCCCTCCCACCTCGATGCTTTGGACCTGAAATTAAGTTTCTGATATATGACAAAGAACATGTGAAAGATTACATTCACTGTAATCTGGATCTCCTTCAACATTGCTGGAGGGAAGATGGTTTATTCTCTTATGTTGTTATTTCCTTTCTCAGTTAGGAAAAAAGGATAATGGTAACAATTTTGGGATGTAAAAGATTCTTTGGGAAACAAATATGACTGATCTACCTTTAATTTATAGTAGTATGAATGCTAATATCAAATGATGATATTATGAAGATGCCCTAGTCTATATCTTGAACACACCATCTTACTACGGAGACCCATAAACATGATACAGTAGCTGCGTTTTTAAAAAATACATCAATAAAATATGGATTTAAATGTGATCTAAGGAAACTTAGATATCAAAAAATTAAAGCAGAGTATTTTTTCTAATTCTATGAATTGGGAAAAAAAGGGAAAAATATGCTTGAAAAGAAAACTGCTAGGTAGGATGTTTATTAATCTGCAGATTTGATTGGTGGAACTGGAACTGGATAATGTGGAATATAGAATACAACTATAAATAGCATGCAATCCATCTTTGTTCTCTTAGAAGGGATGAATGAACAATGGCCCTGCAGAAATAGTTTGAGTCCAATGTCCAATATAGTGAAATATCAATTTAATGGGCCACTTGGAGGGAAGGAATGTCCATTAAACCTAAATGTCTGTCAAATCCAAATTCTTAATTTATGTAATTAATGCAGGATATTTTTGCAATTTTATAATTATATATATATATAATTTACATCCATTTTCATTAATTGACTTAGGATGCTCATCATTTCTCAGTTGAAATTATTGTTGAATCATCCATGGTTTATTTCTATGTGCTTCATCACTCAACCCACTACAGCACAAACAACACACATGATGAAAAGATAACACCGCCACACATCAAAAACATCTCAGAAACAACCAAAAGACTATTACAGCCACACAGCATTGCCGTAGCACACAAACCAACTAAAGCTCTCCAAAACATCTGAAATGGACCAAAGACCCAGCAATCCAAGAAGAAAACAAACCAAGCTAAATTCAAAAATCTATAGATTTTTTGGAAGCTTGGCATTCAGAAAATCAACCATCTACAGACACATATAAATAAACCATACTTACACACTATTCAAAAGAGACAATAAATATGCTAAGAAGGAAACAAAAAGACCAGAACACCATCCAGCAAGTAACACCCTGATAAACAGAACTTGTAAGAGGCAAGAATCAAACAGAAAACAATACCTTCATCAAGGAGAAAAACATACCCTGACAAAATTGGCAGGGCAGTTATGGTATACAAACAAGGAATAAACCCCCAAATTCACTTGTGCTGAAGTTGCTACCTAGTCAGTTAATGAAATGTCTTCAAGTAAACAACCAAGTTCAAAGAGCACTCTGAGCTGGGCAGAGGAGGATAATGTAAACTTGTGGGCAGAGTTTCTCTTCAAAGTGTTTGCCATTAAAAGCAAATAGCTATTAGCAGACAGGCAGAACGTATTCTTGAGTTTGTCTAGGTGAGAAGTTCTCAGCTTTTCCACAAAGCAGTTTTTCTTTCAATCCATCGTTGGAAGAAAATAGAAAGGAAAACTGTTGGAATTTTTCTGTCCAAAGCTCAAAAATACAAAACTAACAATACTTTAAAAACACAAAGAATATAACTGTGTACTATGTAGTCTTGCATGTTAGAAGGATTTCAGTGAGAAACTCCTTTTTTGAACCAATGAAGCCAAATTGCTAGATATAAAAAAGAGTTTAGCAAGGGAAAGCAGCTACCATAGAAAATTCAAAGTAGCCTAAATAAACTTGTTACAGAATGCCCTGCTATTCAGAATCTGCTCAGATTCCATTACAAAGAGGATGGTTGGAGAAAGACCACCTGGCTCAATTGCTTGGATGAGGATGGTCATCTAGGAAGGGCCTCATGCATTCAATGTAACAAAGGTCTTCATGCCCTTTTTAAAGGCCAAAGGAATGGGCAGAGATCTCACCTTGGGAGGTACAATGTTCCAAAGGGCAGGAGCCATGGCAGAAAAGGCTCTTCTGGATCTTGACATCTAAAATTCCTTGACTGATGGGGTCCACAGCATGGTCCTTCTGCTGGCATGGGTGGACCAGGCTAGCCCCATTGGGACAAGACACTTCCTCAGATAGCCTGGTTCCATGCCTTATTTGTCTGTTGCAACAAAACTAGCAAACAATTTTATAGTCATCATAACATATTGCAAGGAGTTATAATAAGAAAGAAGAGTAATGCTGCCCACTGTATATTAAATATACACATAAGCAAATACACAATGGTATAGATAAACCTTTACATTCTTTCTACCAAATTCATTAGATAGAGATGACCTTTAAAACGCTCCATGGCATCGGACCTGGTTACCTCCGAGACCGCCTTCTGCCACAGATTTCCTCCCATAGACTGGTACGCTCCCACAGAGTGGGTCTCCTCAGGGTGCCGTCGGCCAAACAATGTCGGCTGGCGACCCCCAGGGGGAGGGCCTTCTCTGTGGGTGCCCCCACCCTCTGGAACGAACTACCCCCCGNTAATAATAATAATAATAATATCATTACTGTTCATATTGTCTGGAGATGATAGGCTTTCCTCCATTACTGTACATCTGAGGATACCTGGGAGGTTAAGGCTGCTATGAATACAAAGGATGAAAGGAAAGCCATAGCCTCTAATGTATGTTCAGATCTCAGTTGAGATGTGGCCTTGCACTATTCACTATTCCTCAGCTCAGTCAATCACATAAAGTTACTGTGAGAAAAAAAGACTGAAAGACAAATCTGAAAAATGGAGCATGATTTTTTTTTTAAAAAAAAGGTCAGGGAAGAGCCCTTGAAAGACACTTTAAAAACAAACAGTTTTTGTAACACTTGATGAAAAGTTGCAAGCCAAACTTTTTCTCTCATGCAAAAGGAGTCTGGGTTCTCCAGTGCCTCTTTAAGCTTCCTTCCTTCCTGATTTTGAGGTGGGTGGACATCTTCATGTCAATCCCAGTTATGAGTCTGCAAAATGAAACCTGTCACTCACATGGCTGCTTTCTGAGTAGAAGCCAAGAAAGTAAATAGAAAAACCCTCAAGGCAGGCTGTCTCAACTAAATGAGGATCTGATGGAAAGGGTACAGAGCACCATCTGTGTTTTAGTAACAATGAACAAGTGGCCATCGTTGGAAAACAGCCCATTAAATCTGCTTGCAAATGGCTCCTTACTCCACCTTACGTGGCATCTAATACTTGGTAATTATCAGCTGGTTTAATAAGCATTAAAGCAGAAAGTTCCAATTGCTTCTAAGTAAGTTTAATTGCCGGCTCAAATTTAATTGTTGCTCAAAATAAATGCTAAGACCAAATTATTTGATCCTTCCTACCATTAATTGGCATCCAAAGATATTGTGTAACAATCCCAATGATTGACTAGAATTATGCTCATAAGAAAGGTGTTCATGTAGGGCTTTCAAGTCATGTCTTCTCTCTTCAGGAAATCATTTGCACATCAGCCCCTGAGCATGTACATGGCTACCCACACTCTCAGAGTACCTTTGGACACTTAATAGGATTAAGAGCAGGAGTCTTCAAACTTGGCCCTTTTATGACTTGTGGACTTCAACTCCCAGAATTCCTCAGCCAGGCATGCTGGCTGAGGAATTCTGGGAGTTGTCCACAAGTCATAAAAGGGCCAAGTGTGAAGATCCCTGATTAAGAGCATCACAATACATATGCAGTAATAAAATATAAAATAAACACTGTGTTGGGAACAAAACTAGCAAACCACTGCTATCTACCCCACTGCTATTTATAGTATATTTGTATGTCATGTTAGACCCAGAGGTGTTTTCAAGGTGTGGATAAAAAAGTCAAGATGGCAGCGATATAAATAACACATAATAAAGCAAGTGGAGCTTCTGTAGCATGTTGTGGCCACTATCATAACTTTTTAAACAACATCCTGTAAACATCTCTACTTCTGGGGGAAAGAAACAGGTTTTAATTGGCTAGCTGAATCAGGGCCAGCTGAATTTTACCCTCTTCCATTGGTCAGGCCCTGCAAGAAGTTATGATTTTTATACTTTATCAGAATACACTGCTCAGCTGATGGGACCAAGAGCATGCCAACCCTATTGGAGTTTGTAAGATGATCAGAAAGAATTGGAGACTGACAATTCCTCAGATATCCAGACCTGTGTCAGATAGGGACCATAACTGTCTTCCAGCTCCTTGAATTGCATCCAGATTCCACTGGTAATCAGTGCAGTTCTCATAGTAGCGGTTATGTGAGTATACTGAGGTATCCTCATAACAACTATTCATTCTGCAGTATGTACCAGCTGTCATTTCTGAATGGTCTTCAAGGGCAATTCCACATAGAACAAACTGCATTGATATAGTGGTTAAATGCACCATGCACCAAATCAGGAGATCATGAGTTCTAGTTCTAGCCAGTTAGGTGACTTTGGACCAGCTATTCTGTCTTAGCCCTAGGACAGAGGCAATGGCAAACTAATTCCAAAAATGTTGGCAAGAATGTTGGATTTGTCCCAGCCATTTCTAAGAGTCATGACTGATTTAAAGGTACCAATTTCTTATTTTCTTCCAAACAAGCCAGGAGTGACTGTAACGATAAATAGTTTCAGTTGGTGCATATGATAAATTTATCCAAAGGCTAGGTACAGCTGCTACCTGCTCTTCAAGCAAGAGTCCAAATGGACCCCTGAACTATATACCAAATATGTCTGGGGAAGCGCATGAGAAAAGCAGCATTGTGGCATTGCAAGCTCTACTCCTTTGCGACATTATGTGAGATCACAATACCTACAGAAGTGTAGGGCTTGAATCATGATGGTGCAACACTTTTGTTAGTCTGATGTCCTTTGCCTCAAGTAAACACCACTGCCTTTCATCTTAAAGCCTCTCCAATTTATGTCCCTGTGATGGAGGCTATAATCTCTTGTTAAATAAAAAGAATGTTCACCAATCTGCACAATTACATTATTCAGCCTTAGGCAGAAACATATTTATACTCTGGATTAAATTTAACTTGTTCATTGTGAGGTCCAATTTCATTTGGTTTCTATTTCAGGGTCACAAATTTTTACCTTTCACCTTCAATCAAATCCTAACCTACTTTATTATTAATCTCAAATCAGATATGAATCAGTGTATATTCATTCTCACAATGGTTTGAGCCATATAGTGTGTTCAAGGTAACAATTTAACTTTCCTAATAGCAAAGCCTGAGAAAAGAGAAGGTAATAGAGACTCATTTCTTGTATTTGTCACTTGTATTGCAAAGTACACAAAACCTTCAAGATTACTTATTCTTTTCTGGCAACCCTATTAAGGTTCATACTGTAATATATTTAGTTACTTTTTGGTTTTTTCTCGCTTCATCATGCAGCATGTATATGTTCACAACTATAACTCATATATTCACACACATAAGCATTACATTTTGGATTACCAACTGAGATTTGATTTCTGCCATGAAATACCCTACAAATCCAGACTGCTCTCTTCACAAGTGATTTGTGAATTGTAGCCAGTCTGAAAATATATTGATCCAGGAATTAAATATTGATCTCGACAAATTCACAATCAATTCTCATTAGTCAAGTTCTTTAAGGAAGAGATGTTCAAAGGCAAAAGAGCAAAAAGAAATTGAATCACATATTGGATAAAATCTATATCTTGATTGAGCAGCAAGATTAGCTAAAGCTGTCCTCAAAGGAGGGATGCCAAATTTAGCTTTGACCGGATTGATGCCATAGGAACAGCTTCCAGTTGGCACTCAGAATGTTTTATAACCATGAACTGAGGCAAATGTTAAACTTAGATTTCCAAGCCTGCAAGTCTTAAAGCTGAGCTAAATTGCAATTTTGAGTTTCATAAAACTAGCATTTTATTAGGGAAGGAAAGAACACTGTTTGTACACATTTGTATACATTTAGTGCCCTTAGTTATTATTTAATGTGAGAAACTGTCAACAGATTTTAAACCTTTATCAGAGACATCTATTAGGATTTGTTTAATCTCAGCTTTCTCCCAAGTGATGTGAAAAGATGCTTATCAGGGGAAGGCCCTCTCAGTGGCAACAACCCAAGGATGAAATGCCTTCCAAAGAGAAGTCATAAGTATCTGGACCTGTAACGGCCAAAATCAGATTTAATTAAAACTGGAGTTGCCCAGCTGAAATCAATTGGGCTTCATTAGCTTGGAAGCCTTTTTACTTTTTGCAACCTTATTTGTTTAAATTCATACTCCATTCTACTATTTAAATGAAGATAGCTAATTTATTTATTTTATTTGTCTCATGCCTTTATGAGAGAGTCAGGCCATGTCTGTGGAGGTCCCATTCCAAGTTACTAGATGAATGAGTGGCAGCCAAGGACAAAACCTTAAAGAGTGATGGGATTCATGCAAAGGAAAACACTTTGTCAAGCAGATTTGCTAGAGTTACGTGGCTTACATATTTTGTATCTCATTCAGAAGCCTTTGGGCAGCCAATACTTATGTAAAAACAGGTCCTTTCAGAATAGCCTTTTCAATGATCTACTACATCAACCAAATCAGTGGTTACATTCTGAACGTATGGTCTGAACATAAGGGCAGCCTTTCAGTTTTTTTAAAGATTATATTGTGAGGTTTCAGCATTGGAAAAAATTGTATGCTGGTACCTGAACCATAGACTACCTGTTCTCCTGGGGGACATCTTAGGACATGGGTGTCAAACTCGATCGCGTCACATGACATATCACGACGTATCGCAACAGTTTTTGCCTTTGCAGAGCCTGTGTGGGGTGGCCTGCAGTGTGACGCATCTGGCCTGTGGACCTCCAATTTGACACCCTGTCTTAAGGCAAAAGATTAGTAATGACTGGTTTAGAATTAATGGAACTTGGCAGTTATAGATTATAGATCAGTTATAGATCAGCTTCTAATTATGCCAAGAACTTGGTCATCTGAACAAATAATAATATCACTCACATAATGAGTACTAATTATCTTCCCTTAGAAAGGCAGAATCTTTTCCCAGTGTTTTTCAGCAGATGACAGAAACACATTTTACAGAGCTGTTTTTATTTATCAGTCCTTCCACATTCTTTCATGCTTGATGTCCTGTGCCTGGGACAAAAAAAGAGGGTTCAACTGCTATTTTGTGTACCTTTAAAATATTTTAAAATGACCCACTTCTCTTTTTTCATGCACACTATTGTAGACTATTTCTTTCAACCTTTCCTTGTATGTCATTTACACCAAATCCTTTGATCATATTCACAATTCATCTTGAAAGCATCCTGTTGTGGGAAGTCAGCCCCACCCCAGAGAAGGAAATATTAAAGAGGCAGAAAAGCATGCCCAGTTTTTCTTTATAGCCCCAAGTTTCCCTCCCCCAAGCAGAAACCAGCTCTGTAGAAATGCAGATGTAAATAATCCAGGAAGGTTGGAGGCCCCCAGCTAGAAGTTTAGGAAGACAAAGACACCTAAAATCTACATACCCCACCCAAACTCTAAGGCAGGACATAATAGGATTAACCCACAGATGCCAAAGGGCACAAGTCAGATTCAAGTCAAAGTTCATGCCACAGGAACAACTCCAAACAAAAGGCTCCAGAGGGTATAAAAACCCACTCCCTACATGTGCGCTCTCTCTTTTCTTCCAGAGCCATCTTTCTGTCTGGCTCTCCTCTTCAATAAACTGCAACCTTCTTTCTAAAGCAGTCACCATGTTGTTTATTCCTGGCTTGGATTGAACCATGATGAAGACTTTTCCTTCAACAATAGTTAATTCCTGTCCTGAGCATGTAATTTTATCATATCTGAATGGTGGGGTGAAGCTATTTTGGAGTTCATAAACCGAACTGCATAATAGAAATTGGTAGGCATCTCCAAGTACTGTAATATTGCTGAAAAGCTATAGTAAACAGAGGGCTCCTGTGAACATAGTTTCCTGGTTCATAATTTTGATTTATTCATCACTTGAGTTCATTACAAACATCAAGGGGAGCACTGCTCACCATCAGAGCCCAAGATGTTTGGTCTGATGTAGTATAAGTAGCACATGTTTTGTATATAGCTTAACCATTGAATACACAGTAACATCCTGTCAGAACATCTTTTAATGAGAAAAAAAATCAAAACATTTTCACTGGTGCCTTTTATTAAGTAATGCAAAATACAGTACTAGTTGTGACACTCCATGCAGTTGAGACGATATAAATGCAAGCTTACAGAAAAATAAGTGACCAAAGAACCCCTCAATTAATTTTGAGGTAGTGTACAGTGTGGGGAAGTTGAAACACAATGGGACAGACAAACCAAAATATCTGTAACACTTTGTGCATTCATTTCCCCCCAGTTTTTTTCTCCTAAATACATATGTATTAAATAACTTTGTGGTTTGTTTTGATTCCATTTCATTGAAAAATAGATTTCTTTATAATATCGCATTCTTGTATATCTTGCACTGCACACAATCTACATTTTAAAATCTTATAGGGTCTGATTTGTCCTTGCAAAAGTTCTTCCCTCCTTTTTCTCTCTTGCCCCCTCTTTCTCATTTAACCCTTTTCCTCCAAGAGTTTAGGCACATGTGGCCTCATGCACAAAAAATAAATAAGAAACTTACTTGAAGGGGACAAAAAATGTCACTCAAAGTGCTTGAGAATACTAAGGATAATCTAATAAATACCGTTTTGTTTATAAAAATATATTAGGTTATAAAAGTGGGCAAAGGGTTAGTATCCAAGATGGAAAAGTCATTACTGTATGTGAAAACTGTCTTGTAATATTTGTAATATTACAAATATTACAAGTGTCTTGTAATGTTTTTCTTTTCTTTTATCAGGTTCTTTTTCCTGCTTAAAACAGTACCACGGTGACTGTATATATTCTCTCTCTCTCTCTCTCTCTCTCTGTCAAATGTCATCATAGTTGTTCTATCTCATTCTATCTATCTATCTCCTTATTGCAGCTTTGGAAGATGTTTCAGTTAAGGAGGGTTCCATACAATTGTGCTTTTGTGAGGCTGTCCTTTCGACTTAAGCCTGTACTTCCAGTCCGTTGAAAATGCTGTTGCTTGCTATGGAGGCTTGAATGGCTTCCTTGCTCGATGGAAGACTGATGGATGTCTGAAGCCTCCATAGAACTATGGTTGAGGGACTCAGCTGAACTGTTTGGACTAACGTCGACATATTCTCTTTTCAACACAGGACTTCCATCAATGCTTTTGCTACTGCATACCTGGACTGTGATTCTTTCACTTTTTTTGTCCCTTAGTTCTTTTGTTTTATAAGAGGGCAATTTGTCCTGCTTACAACTGGTACTTATGTCAATATTCAGACCACTGTCTGTCCTCAGGAAGCAAGAGTCCACAAGTCTACTTTGACAAATATCATCTCCCTCTGAGAAGCTATCACCTTTGTAACTAGCATAAATGGGACTTGATCGACTGTCTCCTTTCTTGATAGGACTTCTGTAATACTGCTCTGAAAAGCTGCAGGGAGAAAGCCTGCCACTGTTCCTGTAGGAATATGCACCAATATCTTCCACACTAAGCTGTCTCCACTGTCCAGGTAGGTCTTCTTCTGACAAATGAGAATTCCTGCTTTCACTGCGCATCTTCTGTGATGCTAAAGCTTGTTGAGTTGTTATGGCCGAGAAATGATAAGGCTCGCTTGCATAAGGTGACATAGTCCTAGTGAAAGTAGGGGAGTTCTCATTCTCATCTGCCAGCTCCATGTGCTGAATAGATTTAGCCTTGGCAAACCTTGGGCTCCCCTGCTCATAACCTGAAGAGGGCTTTCTTTCAAACATCTCATCGCGGCTGCTCAGGTAAATGGCTTGCTGGGAGGCTGTCAAAGTGCTACCTTGGGCATTCTCCTTCTCCTCAGATGTTACACTAAAGCTGGAGTAGGAACTAGAAGTAGGTAGCGAGGTAACATATTCTGGAAAAGCTTCATGAGAGAAGCTAGAATGGAAGCCATCTTCTTCAACTGTGCTGTCAGTGGAATTCTGGGACCTCAAGAACCCAACACCCTTTACTTGCATGTCTACACTCTGCCTTCTCTCCCGTCTTCTTTCCTCAGGGCAGTAAAGAGCTGTATCACTGCAGTAAATGTCGGATTTGTACTGAGGTCTTTGGCCAAGTTTTCCAAGAGATTCCTGGAAGGCAAGATCTCTGCTTGATGGGCTTGACATGTGGGGAGAAAGATTGTTTGGGTCAGGTTTTTCCAGGACTTTTGCAATGACACAAGTTGGTATGTTATCAGCAAATGATGTATGACACAGAGGTACCGAGAGGCTGCATCCATGCTTTTCTAGATGGAGGCTGACACGTTCCTGAAATTCAGCTGGCAGCTGTAATAAATGTAAGGAAGGAGAAGAAAAATATATAAAAGGGTTGTCAATAGTAAAGCTTATGATCTAGAAATCCCAGTTAAAGTGAAAGAAAACAATAATAAATAAAAAGGCTCCTATCACGAATGAATTATTAACTCAGATGTTCAAACATGGCAGATTGCCCTGGCTGACTAAAGGAGTTAGCTGTTTTTTATGTGTGCATGTTATATGCTATCCTGCCTCATAGAGGGAAGATGTTTAACATTCAAATGCTTAAATATATTAATATCTTCCCCTTTGTCCTTTTTTGATTGATATCAATGCATTAATATACCATATACACCAATTACTGTTAAATAAGGAAGACACATTTGCAAATTAACGATCAATATTAATCTTGAGGATTGCAGGTTGTATTTCCACTTATTTCCACTGCCAAAATAAGCTTCTGGTTCCCATGTCATAAAGTTATTTCTCAATGACATGATTGTGAGCAATAATTTCAAGCTAGGTTAAAGTGGCCACTTAAGGGGAAAAACAGTACTGCTTATTCTACTGGCAGAAGCAATTGAACCTTTTTTATTTTAATACCCAAGTAGCAGACAAGTTCTGGACACACAGGAAAGATTGTGTGGCATGGACAGTACTGTCCTCCATTTGAAACTTAAAAGAAACAGTAAGGAGGCTACCACAGCAAACTGAAGTGTCCCTTTCAATTTGCCTAACAAGAAGCCCTAAATGTTGGACTCTGTAATGGCTCCGAGTATAAAGTCCAAATGGCAAGAATAAGTCTTTGGTACAGCTGTACTACAATAAGGCCAAATGTAGCTTTCAGGAAAAAGCCTTCATTCCAGAACAACAATAAATCAACAGGGCAGAGTTCTACGATAGCTAGATCTTCTTGTAAAGAAGCTTTTTTGCAAATGTGATGTGCTAATGGAGTTGAGTTCATTTTGATAATGAGTCACTGTCAACACAAAGGCAAGTTACAGCACTCAGCAAAGAAAGCAAATTAAAATATTTTGATATGGCCAACTTTTTTTTACTCAATGTCCCTGATCTCTCCCCAAAGCCCAATCTTATGGTATATGAACATCTGCAGCATAGCACCATGCACTTCATATGGACTGCAACCATATCCTTCATAGGCTATGAAGCCATGAAAGCAGCTGTTCTCATTTTCTCAGCTGTAATGAAGAAAAAGATGGTGACAAAACATGCAACTTGAAAGCTAACTTAGGGCCCAGAAGTCCAAAGACTCCCATATTCATTTTTTTTTTGAGTCCACAAAACTAAGTCTGCAATCTTACAAATGGTTTTGCTTGGAAAAAAACACTTCAGATCCCAGTGAGACTTCCAGCCTGGCAGACATAAAATAGTGCTATAATCCCGTGATTTGGGATTGTTTTCAGTATTAATTTGTGAAGGAGATATAACCGGGTGATTATGTTAACAGTTAAACAGCAAATAATATTGACTTGGGATGCACAACTTTATTGATGCAATTTTATTTCAACCTGATTAGATTCCAAAACTGTACTAGATCTCATTGGTGATGCCTGACTTCAGCAGAGTGGGGAAAAGTAAAATCTCCCTTGAGCAAGTTTAATTCCTAGCAACTTCATGAATAGGTAGATATGGTTTCCTTGGCAACGATATAGATGTTTTTTTCCTCTTAGGATACTTTTTTCCAATTCCCAATTTAGCTCATAGCTTTGAGATTTCCTTGTGGTGTCCTATCCAGACAAACAACTCTAACTTTTTTTTTATCAGCCAAGATGTATATTTTTGTACCCCTCCCTCCTCTTATGTTTGTGGAAGATATGGGTACTCCTTGAGTTAGACCATAATTGAATCCACAATTACAGCTGTAGGCTGTGATGGTCATACAGCAGGTTACCACATGACTGGATCCAATTATATGACTTTTGGGGGGGCAGTTGTTAAGCAAACATGGTGGTCATAAAGTGAATGCCGCAATCATTAAATGCAAATGTTGCTATTGTTAGGTGAACCTATTGCTTGCTATGGGGTAGCTTTTGCCAGAAACCAGAAGTAAAAACTAGGGTCACGGAATCTCAAGGGGCTGCAAACATTGTAAAGCCAGGTGTTGTAGTCCTGTAGAAATGTAGTCATGTCACTGCAGGAGGGAGATGTCAGAACTTTGAAACTGGGTTGAAAGACCCTTTTGGGGGGTCCATTGTAAGTCTGATTGATTGCTAAGTGACCAGTCATAAGTTGAGGACTACTTGTATCAGTGCAAAACAATGCATTAAATTGTAGATTTTGAGGAATTTTAGGATTATTAAAGAGTGAAAGAGTTGCAATAAGACACAAAACTTAAATTTAAGGTATTTATTTAGCAATTTTAAACTTCCCCTCCTATCCCAAAAGGTTGAAAATATTTATCTTGTCTAATTAGAAGGTGTTTTGGGTGCCAGAAAAGGGCACATGGTCATCATATGTGGACCGTGACCAAATGTCTGTTCTAGAAGCTCTACAAAAATTGATAGCTATGCATATACATGGTTTCTTTTCTTTTAATACACAACCTGGCATAGTTATTAGCTGTGGGGTTCTTGGTGATCTCTGAGCTTGGTTATTTTCTTGCAGATGTTTTATTACCAAACTAGGCAACACCATCAGTTAACAGTTATTAACACAATCCACAGGACTGTTATTACAATCCTTTAACTAAAATGGAAAACATAAAAAAGCAGTGTTGTTTTATGTAAGTTCCATGTGGAAGTTTAGTAGCAACCATCCTATTGATATATTAAGAAAAGGAAGGGCTTCCTCTTATTAAAAATATCTTATTTGTGACTTAATATGTATTTATAGTCATTCACATCTTTTTTAAGTTTCTTGCTATCTATACTCAGAGATAGCACAGTGAGAAAATAAGAGCCTTCATCAATCTTACATCAAAGGAAGTCAATTTCCCAGTACGAGGTAACTTCAAACACTTAACACTTACAGTAACACATGCTCTTACAGTATTTGCTATTTTCTAGATTCTTATATTAAAATAATTTAGGGGCTGAGGCTGGTAGTATAATGGAGGGAGTAAAGCTCTTCCATTTATTCAGAGTGGGAAAATCAGGATTATCAATGAATTTACTTTGGTAAATGAATAAGATGAAGTTAAAGCTTCAACATTTATTCATGTTTGCAGAGTAAAAGTCAGAGACTGAGGAAAAGATTGAACTAGACACTGGGTTCTTCTTTATTTTTATAGTGTTACTGTGTCAGTAACATCTGACACACTTCTTTGCAATATTGTTAGCTCTCCATTAGCTGAAGAAGTTTTAGTGAAACTAAATACGTTTATGACTTCTGATAAAGTGGACAGGTCTTTCGAAGTGTGAGCTTGGCTGATTGTTTATTAAATACAGGGCTCTGCTGTGTGGTTACTTAGGACAATACGGTCCATGCAATGGTAATCGCTTCTTTGAAAAAAGAGGTGGTCCCTTTGGCTCATAAGGAGGGGGTGCCTTATGTGTGCCATACCCCTTCTCCCCATTTTAGGAAAGGCTATTGAAAAAGTGGTTGGGCAATAGCTGTGGAAGATCTTGAAGGCAACAAATTATCTGGATTTATTCCAGTCAGGTTTTAGGATGGGATACCGTACTGAGACACTATAGGTTGGACTTCTTTATGAACTTTGACAGAGCAGGGTTGGGGTGGTCCATCTATTATTGTATTCCATGATCTCTCAGCAGCTATCCTTCTGGGCTTGTTGCAGGGACTAGGAGTGTTAGGGTGGCTCTCTTCCTTTCTCTGTGGCCAGTTTCAGTTAGTCTTAATGGAAGGGGAAGAGGTTCAGTCTGTTACTCCTCATTTGTAGGATGCTGAAAGGCTCAAAACTTTCCCACTCCTAGTCAACATTTACATGAAACCAATGTATGTCTTGTCCCTGGACCATCCAAGTGTTGCTTTGTTGAAGACTTTGCAGATCTGGATGGGAAGGAAGAGTCTTAGGCCTGATTCTGACAAAACTAAGTGACTGGATATTCAGCCCCTGGTCCTGGGGAACTTCCCTCTCTCATCTTTGGTGGGGCAGCATACCGCCATTTGAGAATGGTACATAATCTAGTATATTCACAATATACATCTAGTGCATTGGTTGCACTTGCTCCTCAATCCAAAGGCCATTCAGATGATCACTCATGTCCTAGTCACCTTATGATTGCAGTATTATAATGCATTCAGCATGACATTGCCCTTGAAAACCACTTAGAAGCTACAACTGTTCCAAATGGCTCAGTGAAGACAATAATGAGCATTGCTTCATGAGATGCATTGGTTGCCAGTTGAGTTTTGGATACAATTGAAGCTATTGGTTACCTGGTTATCTGCCAATTGCCACTTGTTTCTGCCTGTCTTGTAAAATATGGCAGAATGGATCTGTTTCATGTTTCCTCCATTAAATAATGTCATACAGTGTTGTCCTCTGGAATAGCATTCTCCCCAAGATCTGTACACACTGATGAATTTCTTTAAGGTATTGAAAAACTGGCTATTTTCTCTGACTTTAGAACAAGATGTATAATTATGTATAATGCCCAAGGTAATCTGCAGTTGGGCATTCTTTAAACTGATGCAAATGAATGAATAAATAAATAAATTCTATGGCTTTTGAACTAAACATGAAATAAACACGGCTGAGTCCAATACTACGAATGCATAGAATTTTTATCATATCATGAAGGTTAATGGTAAGGTTTTTATTCATTATTTATTACTTCTTTGTTTTTCTTTTCAAAGTTTAATTAGAATTTTTTAAACTGAGATTTAGATTTAAAATTAGCATACTGTGCAAATGTAATTGCTAGGTCTTTAACTGACCTGGTTAAGTAGGTTAGGCAAGCACAGCAATGAGATGTCTGCAGGACCCTCAAAAGGCATCCTGGTTGCTCCATAGCAAAATAAAAGAAAACAAAACAAAACACTGAAATCCCATGAGGTTGAAAGATCTTGCACAAGAATGCCAAAATCAGAATTATATCTAAATATATGCATAGGCATATGACAATGCCTATCCAGATACACACATACACACGTGCTCAGGTATTTCATATGATACTTTGACAGGTTCCCAATTCAATGACACACACAGTTGTCTTTGAACTATACTGAACAGATGCTTTCCACATATGGCAGAGCTCCAGCTTCCAGAATCCAAAATTGCCATAATTATTTAGACGGGTGCAGTTGGGCAAAGCTAGATTTTAGATAAATCTAGGAAAGTACTTCATGTCTCCCAAAGTTGTGAATTAGATACTTTTGGGAGGCTCACAAGAGTGGTTAAATGGATATGCAAAATACAGTATGTTATTGAGTAGAATGTCCTTAAATATTTTGTTGCTGCAGGCAAAATACTGACTTTCTCACCATTTACACTGTTACAGCTTGGCAGTTGAGTCTGGGATAGCTTTCACTCTAGTAATACTCAGGATATCCTTTTCTGCAGAGTTTGTGGTAAGAAAAAAACCCATTTAACCCTATAAACTATTAAGAGGGGGGGTGCAGCTGAATGATTGGATTGGTTTTATGATTTTAAGCAGCCTAGAATCCATGGAAGTTTGTTTATGGCAATATAAGTAGATCAAAATAATATACAAGAGACATGAAGCTTCTTGAATCTTCTTCATTCTTGCATCTTGGCCTTGCAGCTATTGGGCTCAGATATGGTTTCATTAATATCCACCCATCCTTATTATTTTGTCACCCAGTTGTTTCAATTTAGGATCCTACCCAAACTCTCTTCTCCATTTCAATAAGTGAATGCTACCTTATATCTTAGTAACCTTTTTATGATAGTTAGTGAACATGGACTTGCCCTTGGGTTCCTTGGTTACTTCTCCCTCTATTTCTTGCCTAGGCACTGCATCAGAGCATCCATCCTGCTGTCTCCATCTCACAGTTCTTGCAAAGAAGAATTAGGTCTTGATAACAAGCACATTGATGAGTTTTACTGATATATTTATTTATGTTACCTCAGAAAGCTTATGCGCCCTGTCGTAATTCTTGCTACACTGGAGCAGCTGAGCAGCTAAATTGCAATCCTTTCTATAGAGCTCCTGAAAAATAACATAAAATGACATTTAAAATTCTGAGTTCTACAACAACATCCAAAAAGCTGCCATGAGAGATCTGAGAAAGAACAGAATAAATTTAGTTTCATCTCAATGATGTGATAACAAAAGGTTTATTGTATTGGAATCCAGACTCCAAATGCTTTCATTTGAGTCTAGAAGGTTGTATTAGACAATGTCCGTGCTCTCTAATGTCTCATTTTTAAGGGATTAGCAGTCTCCGTGAATTTATTGTCATCATCCCAAGTAATAAACAGAAGTCAGAAGTAACTCATTGACCAAGGCTATCATGGCTATATTACATATAGTAATGCAATGCAATAAAAACACAATTGAATGTCAATGTAAGCTTGTTATAATCCAGCAACTTCAATTTTCATAATGAGTATAAGAAACAAGTTTCTGCAAATCCAATTTTATTCTTTTTTTTTAAAGATTAGGATTTTTTTCTGTCTCTATAAATGCTTACCATATTTCAAAAAAAAATGAAAGAAACACTGATTAAAGGCAACTTGGATACATGATTACATCACAGAAAATACGGGCAATCTTTAATTCAAAGGTGGTTTTTTTCTGTTTACTTATGGTGCTCATAAAACTGAATGGCAATGATCTGGAAAGATGTGGGAATACATAATATTGACTCCCAGGGGTATAGGAAGTATACTTCTTCCCTGCTCAGCCTTTTAATCTTACATTTAATGTCTATTTAGCTCATATAGCTACTAAACCTTCTACCTTTAATTTCACCAAGATTAAGAAAACCACCCAAAGACATCTGAAGCGCTAATTCAATTGAGTGGCACACTCCAAATATTGAATCCAAATCTTAAAAAATGTCTTATGCACTGTTTGTATAAAGATTATCATGCTTGAAGATCCATTCACTCACATGAATTCTTAGTCAGGACTATTCAAGAGCAGGCAATTACCTGTGTGGCCAGCTCATTTATAGAAACAGGAATAAAAATATTTTGAAACACTCTAATTTTGACCAATCTGGAATTAAATGAATATATGCCATGTGAAAGTAGTTGGATTATGTTTTGAGACTATAAGGAAAAATCATTTTACACTGACCAAGACTAATAGCTACATAGGTTAGTGGCTGGTAGATTATCTGGTATAGGATAACTACTTCAACCATGATAGATTCAGCCATTGTTTCTCAGAATTGGCAGGTATATTTATTAGAGTAATTATCATTCATTTCAATCCTGAAGAAAATGAGAATTTTTATTTTGGCAATTTGGTGAAACGGGTGATAATAGCAACCCAGTAGCTTAATTACAACATATTTTCAATTTAATCTGCCCAGCTATTGATCTATTCAAATGCCATTTGTATGGTGGTTTTTCATATGAAAACTGATCTGGCTTAAAAATAACCATGCACATGCAAAGAACACATTTACATTTTTTCTTCCTTTAGATACAGTCTAAAATGTCAGTATTTACTTAGAAGATCTCAGTTTGGTCCAAGAATGCGGTTACTTGGAGGAGCCTAAATTAAATTAAGGAAATACACAAAAGGAACATTTCTGCAGGGAGTTGGAGTGAATGGCTGAAAAGGCTCCTTCCAATTCTAAGACTTCCAGATCCTTTCATCTATAGTTACTAATGGCTCCTGATTTTTTTTCTGAAAAGTCAGTAACTCTCCTGAGCAACATGGGAACCCAGGTCCAGAAGAAGAAATGGACAAAAACACTCTCTCCTGTAAATGCAGGAATGTATCGACATCCCAGCTTGATTTTGAGCAAATCTCCCTCTTTCTAGCAGTTCTGCCAGTTTCTCCTGCGTGGTTAAGTGGAGTCTGCAAGTCTCTTAAGCAGGTTCTTTAGGAGTTCAGGTGATTGTAGAGAGAAGTTGGTATGAATAACTTTTCTTTTGTGAATTTTCTGATAACACATATTATGCGTTTAATGTAGAGCAAACCACTTCCAGTTCAATTAGTTTTACTGAGCAGATATGTATATTTGTGCTGTTCAAATGATCTTACTTAATGTGCACAAAGCATGACAAACAAAAATACAAAGAAGTCTTGAGCCAAGTTTGAAACAAAAGCCATTTTTCTATGTTGCCCTCAAAGTACAGATTGATGCTGTTTGCTTTAATCAGCATAAGTTCCTAGAATCTTTCCATTCAAAGCAATTCTAAACATTTGGTTTTGCTCTGAAAATATTGTTTATTATTATCACCAAAATGCTGGGTTGATTTACACATAAAATGGAGTTAACGGTATTTCCATGAAAATGAAATATGCAGTTTCACCTGATTTTTTGGATAAAATTCATACCTTGTAGACTGATTTGTATAAGATATAAAGAACATTCTGTCTATCATTTAAACATCATCTCTTTGTTTGTCCTGTATAGCTACAGATACAGATACAATAACTGTAATATGAATTCCTGACATGATGACACTGGTGTAGATGTCCCAGTTGAGTAAATACCACCAGCACCAAAACCAATTATTGGGTAGAAGACACATATGAATCCTTTTCTCTGAAGCATATTGTTTCAATTCTGATAGAGCTAGAACAATTATAGGAAGGCAGATTTTGGCAGAATGTAAGCAAAAATCTTCTAAAGAACATTTTGATGATGGAACCAATTATATAAATGGTAGAAGCTCTTTTGCTGGACAACCATATAATGAAAATGGTTTCATCTGAATTTCTCCAATCAATAGAAGGTTGGTCACAATCATGTAAATTACTCCTCATTCCAGTTAATTGGAATGCAACAAAATAACTTTCATGCTTTAAGTTTTGTTCTTGGTAAGGCTGAACACCATCAGACATAACAGATAGCTTGATGATATTCCTCCAATCATAATTGCCATGATACCTCTGTAGCCAAAAAGGCTTGTCAGGTTTGGTTGGGTGCCAACTATGTCTTTTTCTTGATAGAAAAAGTAACATTTGGAATAGTAGACCAGCATATAGCATATAATTGGAATTTAATGAAGGTGTCTGTAATTGCTGGCTCCATTTGAGACTGAGGCCATTTTCCCATTTGTTAGAAAAAAATAAGCAACATGTTTTGCCAAACCTTTAACAAGTGAAATAACTGTTCTGTACATAAGTGGGGTACAAGTAGTCCTTATTTAGTAACCACAATTGGGACCAACAACTTAGTCATTAAGCTAAGCAATTTCTCAGTGAATCTATAATTGTACAATTTTACTTCAGCTTTCCTTTGCTTTATAGACCGAGACTTTACATCCAATGCAAGAATTGGATGTAAAGTTACTTTTTATCATGTTGTAATTGCAAACTGTTGCTAAATGGAGTAGTCCCTAAACAAGGACTACTTGTGAGTTAATAGCTGAAGATAACAAAAGAATACCAAAATTACTTGTAACATTATATTTCTATTCTATGCCATAATTTTTACCTTTACCTTTCTATATATTATAGTAGAGAAAATACTTACATTATCTTCTGATAATTTATCAATTGTCACCTTGGCTTCTATCAAATGGTTATTGAGGGCTATTATTTCGTGGCTTAACGCTCTTTTTTCTTCTTCATAGTGTTGACCCTGGATACAAAACAGTTCAATCAACATTTTCCTCTTCTAAAACGAGCTACTGAGCTGCTGTTTCCCCAGACAAAGAATAATTGTATGAAAGGTCTTTTCTCTAATATTTCTCTTTTTCTGTTACATTTCTTCCTAAGAATCCTATAATAAGAGACTTGAAAGCTAACATTTCAAAACATTCAACTTTCATATAAATTGATTTCAATTATTGTTTTTGGGTGCCAGTGTCAGGCATGTACAACTGGACTGTAATATTTATATAGGACTTTCAGAAATATATTATGCTTTTCCTTATTGTATGACCCTATCATGCTTAAGCCTATAATGAGATAGCATGTTTATATTCTTATAGTCAATGTTTTCAAGACAGAGATATAATTTAAGGATAATTGCTTATGTTTGCTTTTATAGATCCATCACAATTATGTAATACGTTTTCCACACTTGACCTAAATATCTGGTCCAGAAGTCTCCCAATCCTCTAGAGCAGATTTTGAAAAAAATATAAAGGAATTGTAGGGTGGAAGAAAGTTGGAAGAAATCCTAGCAGAGGAATGGAAGTTTGCAGCATAATGAAGATTTTCCCCTCCTTCCTCAAAAACCTCTGACGTGTCATATTTTGGCCAATTCTTCTGTGTCCTGAGCTGTTTCCTTATTTCTAAGGTTTGAATTTTGCCATTTAGGGCAGTGTCTTTCCAGAAGTGTTTATATCTGAAGAATACCAAATAGTCTCTCAACAATCATTTAAAGCCCACAGTTCTTGAACTCTGCACTGCAGTCTCCAGGGCTCCATGGGATATTTTTAGTTTTTGAGAAAAGCACAGCAATAGTTCACGGTTTTAGCCCACAGGTGCTGTGAAACAATTACTGATATGCTAAGGGTGTCAGGATCGGAAAAAGTTTGAGAACCTCTGATTCAAAACTTTCTTTTTTAAAAAAAATCCTATAAAATTCAAACAGCAGTAAGTAGTGTAATATTTCGATATACCTCCCTTGGTGCCAGACTCACTTGGCTAATCATCTAAAAAATAAATGGGAAGCAAGCATGCTGCAAAAGAACATCATCTTTATTGAGAAAAGATGCCCTGAACTATAGTTATAAACCTCAGAAAGTCAAAATGGTCACTAGCTGCAGCCTAGTTGTTTTGTGATTATACTCCCCCACCCCACCCAGAACCAAAGCAGGATACGCAGGAGAATCTTGGGGAACTAGAAGGGCTAGTGGGGAGTATCTTTACTTGCTTACTGTCTTGTAAACACAGCTCTCTTGTGATTGACATTATGCACTATGGTACTCATTACATGAAGAGACAAACTTCCTTGACAACTATTTTGTGAGATACTTTATAATCTGTCTTTAACATTCCAAATATACTCATAGGCCTATATTAAATTAAAACATTGCAAGACATCATGTATCAAAACTCACTGAAATGACTTCTATAAGCATGAGGCACAAAGATTTTTTTGCCTCACTTCGGTCAGTTGATGGGGGGACCTAGAGCTAGCCTTATTTTCTTTAAATTCAAGTCAATGCACAATTATTTGCTGGCAGAAGAACTTCTTCAATGGGGACATCTGCACTATTTCATTTGCCAATCAATTGGGGTAGTGGCTCAAGGCAATTTTTCTTTCAGTACAGCTGGAGAAACAGATGGGAGCGCCAGACGCATCCTGAGGGTTCTGACAAAAGTGTCCACAAATTGCATCAAGACAAAATACTCATACAATAATTTTTGTATTTATTTTTCAATTTTTAAAGTGTACCTAGGGATACCACTCAATGCAACCTGAATATTGCAAATGTGTATCATAACATTGCAAATAAGAGTGTTTGGGTGGTTTGCTGTGCTCCAGGGTGTTTTATTTTACCTTTTACCTGCTTTTCCAACTAGGTTTACAGGCGCTTAAAGCTGTAAACTAAGCCAGGAGTAAATGATGCATGTCTACTGGCAAATCATGAGATGTCACAATTGCAATCAATTAATAATAAATTATGCTTTCAAATTATGCTTTATTCATAGAACAGCCGTCCCTATTTCTACATTAAATTAAGTCTAAAGCAACCAACCACTTATGGGAACCCAGTGTCTTCTTTCCAAAATCATCATCATCATCATCATCATCATCATCATCATCATCATCATCATCATCATCATCATCACATCATCGTCATCTCCCCCATAATACTATTGCTATTATTATTTCCTCTCCTTTTATGTATGAATGAGATTTCTGCAGCCTTTTATTTCCCTTTGGAAAGAAAGGAGGGAAGATACGAAGAAACAACACTACACACATTCCTTTTAACAACTTCCTTCTCTGCAGAAAAGGGTTCCCCAAACTTACACTTATTTTCACTTCCTTTTTATTGCAAGACAGCAACACACTTCTCCACTGCATTGTATCCCTAGGAACAAGATTGTCCACTTTCATGAAGCTCCATGACAAAACATGGAATTGGATCTTCTCTGATATGCTAAGCACTGTCCCACATTTGCTCTCTATTACATGAGATAGCACAGGAAGTTCCAAAGTCCTGTTTCTAGCTGGCAATTTCTTATTTATATTATTGACGAGATAACATATTTTATACTGTCTCTTAATGCAAAATCCTTACAGCATTTTATAAAATCCTAAAAACATTTCAGCATAACAACCAAGCAAAAATAAAGGAAAACACCAGAAGAAAAGTTTGAGGAAAAAACAAAGTAAAAGACAATCTTTTAAAAGAAAACTGTTATGGGGAAGTAATAGAGGGACAAGATACATCCAGCATCATTACTTTTATTCCTTCTAATGAATTTAGGTGTTCATGGTCCCTTATCTCCCACTTTATTGTATCTTGAAAGAAGAGAAAGGTGCTGCTTTTTGAAGAGAGTGGAGGAGAAAACCACATGTTTACAGTAATGCTGTAATATTTTTTTTCATTCTATGCCCCTTGTTTTTTAGAAAGATTTCTTGGTTTGAGAAAATATTTGTATGCTACTCCTTATTTTGATGTTTATCGTCACTGAGTAGGAAGAGTTTGTTTGTATGTATGGAACACGGGGCAGAGGGAAAATGAGATTATAGAAATCAAAATGTGACATACTGCTTATATGAAGCAACACATAAGTGACTTCCAGATTTTATTTTTGGGTGGATCGAAAATTATGCACCCCCAAATTTAACTAATGGCAAAGAAAGGATGAGAAACAACGGTTGGAAACTGATCAAAGAGAGAAACAACTTGGAATTAAGGAGAAACTTTCTGACAATGAGGACAATCAACCGGTGGAACAGCTTACCCCGAGAAATCGTGGGCACTCCATCACTGGAGATTTTAAAGAAGAGTCTAGATGTTCACTATCTGAGACGGTATAGGTTCTCCTGCCTGAGCAAGGGGCTGGACTAGAAGATCTCCAAGGTCCCTTCCATTTCTATTCTATTCTATTCTATTCTATTCTATTCTATTCTATTCTATTCTATTCTATTCTATTCTCTCAGGGCAGGTCTCTACTGTTTCCAAATGAACTATGCAGCATGTAAGTTGAAATAGCAGGAAATTTAGCTGGTTAACTTATTTCAACTAAGGCAATTCCAGTGGAAGAAATAAAAAGAAAGGAAACTAATAAATTATTACATGTGCAAACCCTCTAAGAACAAATTTTTTTTGTCTAGAAAGAAATAGGTATGTCTTACAGGTCAAGCCCAGGATAATAGTTTAGCATGAATGAACAGTGTCTCTAATATACTCTGGAAATTAATTTGAAATGCTTGAAGAAACTGATGCCACAGCTAAATATCTTTAACAGGCATAAAATGAAAATAATTATGTTAATAAATGCAAAGCACTATCCAGATAACCATAACATTTGTGGCTTCACCTTAAAACAGAGTGTGCTTGAATGAAATTCGGGGATGCAGTTGGGGAGTAAATTTAATAATACACACTTTTCTTGTGTAGTCTACATGCAATGTTTCTTATCTATTTTTTAAATACTATTCTAAAATTATGTTTTTCTATAAAATTTACTTAAGGTATATTCAAATCCTGCACTTGGACCATGTGGATTAGGAAAACATTATCTGATCCAATTTTTTTCAGATGTGTAGATCTCTACCTTCACATTATTATTTTTCTTCCAAATGCTATATTTAAAGATGAACAATAATTTCAATCCCCCCCCCCCTTTTAAAGAAACTTTGTATTTAGGGCTGATTTGCAAAAAAAATGCTTACTTTCGGACTGTGTACTTCTGCAACATTTTGTACCATCTCAACAATCGCATAGAAAAATCTGTGGTTGGAAGCAAATGCTTTCAATGATTTTCCCCATGGAAAGGTTAGGAGGTTTTTTAGTATTATAGTCATTTTTTTGTATATTTCTTCCTTCAAAATGATAAGCAATCATACTATCAATTTTCAGCAACTGCAGTCAGGGCAATGCAAATGTCATCTTTAATACCGGGACCACTGTTGTCACCAAAAGGAGATTGAAAAAGTGCCAAAGTTCAGATACAATTTGATATATCAATACAAGATGCTTGCTTAGAGACACATACCCAAGAACTGGCTATGGAAAATTCTTACTCCAGACTTTCACTTCTAATAATTGTTAATGTGGATCTTAAATGGCATATTATGTGCCATGTGAGGCTTGTATAATTGTAGTTCTCAAGCTATCTAAATCTTTTTCATGCTATTAAGATGAAAGACTTCATGTGGTGAAAGCCTTTTTTTAAGTTAAATCTATTAGCAAGTTCTCATGAAAATGTTGCAAATTGAAGCATCTCAAAATACTTAACAAAAAATGTTTCTAATCCAACTTCGTTTTGGAGAGAGCTCTATGACGACCTCTAGAACTTTGAAAAGCTCTGCACTATATTTTGCACTACATTCCATTATTTTATATCATTAATATTAATCTAAGCAATCATGATCAAGAGAGATCTAAGGGTTTAAAAATGGACTCAGGACCCCCAGTGTTATGTGTCTGATTAACGAAACACTTAAAAGGACTTTCAGGCATATTTTCTCCTAAAAGCATTTATTAAGGTTACAGAGACATCAGAACAGCATGGTGGAAATGCTTAGGTCTGCTTCTCTTCCATTACGCATAACATTCCAAGCATTTTCCACTCCCTTATTGTAGGGTCATGGTTCACATCTTCCAATCAACTTGGAAGATGTGATTTACTTCCGGTTTCTTTCTCCCGGGCTATCCTTATGCTCCTCCCTCTTTCTAAGTTGCTGGTTTAACTATATAAATACCAGACAGTTCTGCACATTGTCAAAGCAAGAATATACAGTATTTGCAGCGTTGACATCCGGCCCGCCTTACAAAACGAATAAATTCCCAGTGTGCACCTATTTCTAGGCGTAAGGGCTCAGTTAATTGTGTGACGAGAGTCCCTCCCATCAGGGAGCCATCGGCTTGCTCAAACCTCACCGGTTTGGAAAATGCTTGGAATGTTATGCGTAACGGAAGAGAAGCAGACCTAAGCATGATGTTATGTGTCTGATTAACGAAACACTTAAAAGGACTTTCAGGCATATTTTCTCCTAAAAGCATTTATTAAGGTTACAGAGACGTCAGAACAGCATGGTGGAAATGCTTAGGTCTGCTTCTCTTCTGTTACGCATAACATTCCAAGCATTTTCCACTCCCTTATTGTAGGGTCATGGTTCACATCTTCCAATCAACTTGGAAGATGTGATTTACGTCCGGTTTCTTTCTCCCGGGCTATCCTTATGCTCCTCCCTCTTTCCCAGTTGCTGGTTTAACTATATAAATACCAGACAGTTCTGCACATTGTCAAAGCAAGAATATACAGTATTTGCAGCGTTGACACCCAGGTTGCACATCTCTATTGTATGAAAAGTGAGGAACAAGATTAGGAATTGTCATATTCCTAACTTTGTACCCAAAATATGTACAATATAAAAATACAGATGTTCCACTGCTCTTAATTCAGGAAAGGATAGTAATATTAGTAGTGAGTGAATCACTCAAGTTCAGATTTAATTCATCAATTTTCTTTTAAGAAGTTAGGACAACTAACCACTTTTGAAATATCAGATTGAATTGATAAATAAGTATGGAATACCTCAAACTGCCAAATCAATTCAAGGGTATCCAATTTGTTTTGAAGGAGTAATTTGATCATATCACCTCTAGATAAAATCTTTGAAGCAAAGCTTCACAGAGTCTTAAGATAAGTAAAACTTCTGTGACTATGTCTACACTGTTAGCTTGGCAACACCGTGAAGTAATGTGCCATTGCTATCTTCTGGAATTTCATGGTGGTCCTATCCAATACTACCTAGGCCCAACTTTAATTTCTGAGATCAGTCAAAAGTATATGCTACAATTTGTTGAGGCTTATGTGGCTAATGATTTTTGGATATTTCAGGGTGGAACTAATCCCAAAGATAAAGCTGAAACATCCAGTAACTCAGGATATATGGCATCCTTCCTAACGATTGACATACTGTATAAAAAGAAATATAAATATTATTAGAACTTAGAATCAGCATAGTGCCTTGCTTAAAACTCTTCAGGAAAAAGCAAATCAGATGTCAGTCTGTATCTTTCCAAAATGGAGAAGTATGAAATCACATGTTTCTTTAACATTTTTCTCGTTAAAAAGTCTCTCCCTGTGCATACAATGCTAGATAATTGGGGAACATTCATTGATCTATTCCCTACTGGCATGTTGAAATGGTACAGTCCTAAAATATTTTATTGAAAATTTATATTTTGAATGGTAGTGATTATTTCTTAATATATTATTTATTCACAGCAACACTTAAAATTATTTTCAGTCCAAATTTATGCATGTTTGCTTAAAAGGAATTCTTACTGGAATAAATGGGATTTCTTTACCATAATTGGGGAATTATAAAGTCCCCCTATGCAAGATCAAGCACAATATAACTTGCAAATTAATCCTCCTATACTACATCAAAAGCAGTAGTACTTTTACATATGAATCCTTTGAGCTCCCTCTCCAATCTTTTGTAGTCTATTTGATTACAGCAACTAAAATAACTTCTTCAGTAAATGGTGGTTATTTTTGTATTTGTAATTCTATAGAAAGAGCTCTATTTTCTGTTAGACAAAATGGAGAATGCTATATATGTTTCAAGGTTGTTTTGCTTACTGCAACAACATTTGTAGCTTTTGGCAATTGCAGCTTTAATGGTAGTGGATAATAGAAATCTGAAGGTTCACAGGAATGCTATTAACAGCAAAGTAAAAACAAAGGCAAAGGTGCTGATTTTCCAGTTTAAAAATCAGCCTTGATTTCACAGCTTTACATGCACCCCACAATTCTTTTAATTTACTTTTACTTTCATCTCCAACAAATATATTCCCTAGACTCTCATTAGCATCCTCTGACAACATGAACATTCTCAAGAGTACATATCTCTGAAGCAGAGAAAATAGAGTAGTGGCCTTCCAGAAATTATAGAACAACAAGTACTAGCAGCCCCAAATAGGTGAAGGATAAAAGATATTATATTCAATAAGATATGATGAGCCACATGTTTCTGCCCTTACTCTAAAGCAGAGACCCCCAACCTTTTGGGCATCAGGGACCGGTTCTGTGGAGAAAGGTTTTTCCGCGGACCGGAGGGGGTGTGGTTTTGTGTGCTGCCTGCATCCCATGGATGGGGCTTTGCTTGTTTGTGCGGACTGGTTGCTGGCATGCTGCGGCCCGGTGCCGGTCCACGGACTGGGGGTTGGGACCCCTGCTCTAAAGTCCATGACCCGATAGTTACATTGGACTGTACAGATGGTATAACAACCTGTTAATTTCACAACAATCTTTCACAGCCAAATTGAGCATGACTTAATAATGTGGTTGACTGGTTCTAATTGTTGAAGAGGAATGTATGCCAGGCTGGCTAGAGACAAGATGCCACCCTTCTTTTTTCAAATGCTGATTGAGCTGTTCAATTATTCCCAAGTCTACACCCATGATGGGTTCTCTTTCTTGATGACTAAAATTGTGGGAAAGATTTTGATTACACCTTAGGAGAAACTTCCTAGCAGTAAGAGCTATTTGGTAATGGAACAGATTACCTGTGGAGGTGATGGGCTTTCCTTTGCAGGGCAGTTAAGCAGAGGCTGGATATTTATTTATCAGGTATGATGTTGGTCACATCCTGCACTGCAGACCTGCATTTAGCAGAGGGTTTGATCAGATGACTTCCAAAACACTTCCAACTATATGATTCTGTACAGACAATGGGTTAAATGGGCCAATGATCTGGCTACGTAACAAGCAGTTTCCAATGCTGTTAATCACAGCATGATCATCATCTAGAAACTCCAAAATGACAACCTTTCAAGCCAAATATTATTTCTTGAGACAGGAAAACCCCCACATCACATTCACATTTGCAATAAGAAGAGCAAAGGTCAGTTGAAGCTTCCAGCTAATTGGTGTCTGTGTTTGCAAATACTGATCTTAGGTGACTGACAGATATCACCATCACTATACTTTGTATTTTTTTAGAATAAGAAATCCCATTTTTAAAAATACGGTGCACAGATCCAGCAATAAACCATAATTACAGTATATGCGGTTCTTCTGATTTTTAAAACAGCTTTATCTCCTGATATATTTAATAATATTTCTAAGCCTAAGGAAAACTCTGACATTATTTTTACAGTGGGAATCAGAGGCTCACAGAGAGTTATTCCATCAGAAAAACTGTAAAGGTAATTTGACATGGATTTCCACAGGAGACTGTTTATAAGAGTTTTTGGATTTTCCTGGAACCAGAATGATAAAAAAGAACAATAACACTAAATACTACCAGTTGGCTGACCTTTGATAATCCTATTAAAAAAAACTATGGCCTGATATACAGATATTTTGCCCTTGGATTCAATGTATGAAAATGTCTGCTGGCATAATCCCTATTCAAGTGCAGGAAATACAGACCAAGGTTTATCTCAACTGAGGGCTCTCTTGTCCCTGCTTGAAGGCCTTCAGTAAGAAAGACTCCAATCAACCATTCCAAATTGCTTCCATGTTTAAATGTTTTTTCCTAATAGTAAGTTTTTCTAATGCCACTCTTGCCTAAATCTTTCAGAAATTACCTAGTCTCCCTCTGCTTTCTCCTCACCAAGCTAAGTATACCTAGTTTTTTTCAGTCACGAGAATGCCTATCCAGCTTCACTTTTCTCTTTTTCACTCACCCCAATTTGTCTACATCTTCTAAATATGCAAGGCCTGGAATTAATTCACTATCAATAAAGGAGAATATTTGTAGCTCAGAGTTGAAATGAGGGGTCTTTGGTTCTCTCTGAGCTTGGTTGTTTTCTTGTAGACATTTCATTATTAAAACTAGGTAACATCATCATGATTTTGGAGTTTATCTTTGCACTTTCCCTTAAAAATGAGGTTTGCACTACTGGACCCAATAGTGATGTTGGATAGTTAATAACATCACTGGCATGATGGGCTTCTTACTAGCTTCAGTTGGTGCATCCCTATTTAGAAAAAAAACCAATCTGGTTGTACAAACTCATGCTCAGGCAGGTTTATTCCAATGTATACTTTGTTGAGTGGACCATGAAGGCAATTCAGAATTTCAGCTGTCTCAGAATGAGCCATAAGAATGGTCAGCAAGACCTTCTGGGTTTCCAACATTATCTACATGTTGAAGTAGCTTCACTGGCAACTGCCTGGACTAGTTGCTACCTTGGCAAAGGTTTTTGGAAGTGGTTTGCCACTGCCTTCTTCCTAGGGCTGAGAGAGAATGACTGGCTCAAGATCATCCGAAGAAGACTAGAACTCCCAATCTCCTAGTTCCTAACTTGATGCCTTAACCACTACCCCAAACTGGCTCTTCAAAGCTTGTATAACCTATTTTGTAATCTTAGATCATTCTAGAGGCCCGGATATGAATGAATTCCATCAATGACCCATTAAGCTTTCTTTATGGCTTTACAGTCAATGAGACATGAGGGCAAAGAATAAATGCTATACAAGAATCATTTGCTTTAAATCCTGAGAAGCCATCCAAGGAATATAACATGCCCCTGCCAATCCAAATTCCAGTATCCATGAGTTAGGCTGCATGTGGGCTAAGTCCACTGAGTCTCTGAGAATATCAGTGCCTGAAAATAGATTGAGGCTTTGCAAAATAAAATCTTTGTAACCAATACCAGCTATGTTTGAATGGAACCTGAAAGAATCTGAATTTAAAACCTACTGGACACACTAAGATGCTGGGATAACTTATCAGTGACTGCCTCCTATAAAATTGTATTATGTTATGCAACTGTGTGGTTTTTATGTGGACTCTGCTTCCCTTATATCTTGATATGTCACTTGCTCTTCTATCCCCTGTATGAATTTGGGATGGATGTATATGTTTTTCTGGGTACTTCCTAACAAAAGGTAATGCAATATCAATAGCATTTAGGATTATATGTCATAAACAGTATTTACCATTATATACCATAGCACCTTATAAACCTGGGCAGTTTATATCATAAGCATTATGTGCATATTGTGCCCAACAATCTGGGTCCTCATTTTACCAATCTCAGAAGGATGGAGCACTGAGTCAACTTCGAGCCCCATCAGGATCAAACTCCAGACTGTGGGTAGAGTTTGCTTTCAATACTACACTTTAACCACTCTGTCATCAGGATTAATTGTGCATCATACACAATGGTTCAAGCTGAGTATGACTGGTATAGATTTTTTAATGAAACAGACTGCAATTAGAATTAAAGCAAGGCACTTTCTATTATAGTTTAATATTATATTGGTTTTCCTAGGCTTTTTATGCCACTGTTTTCGTTTCTCTGTGTTTCTCATATATTATAATAATTATCTATTCATCCAACAGTACCAGTTTTGCCATGGTCTGGGCATTGAAAAATAAAAATAAAATGCACAACATTTCTTTAGATATTTTCAGTCAATTACTCTCCCCACAGAAAATCCAATTATATGCCCAGTGTTGGAAGGGTGAAAACATACCTACAAACGATATGATCATATACAAAATTCTAGAATGCGCGGAAATGAATAAACTTACGCTAGAATTAAAAGACAAGGAGGCAACAGAATTTTATGAAATATGGAACAAATGTTATAACTGGCTAGAACAGAGAAAGAAAAAGATATTTTATTTATTTATTTATTTATTTGGATTTTTATCCCGCCCTTCTCCTTACGGACTCAGGGCGGCTGACAGCCTGGTAAAACAAATACAAAGATAAAAATACCCACTTTAAAACCTAATTAAAATGAAATATTTGATGTGGCCTATGTCAATTTAAAATTATTCTTAAAACCCCACTAAAAATTCCCCCTAGGCCATGTCTTAAGGGCGCGGCGGAAGGAAGGGAGATCCGGGATCACCTGGATCTCTGGGGGTAGTTCATTCCAGAGGGTGGGGGCTCCCACCGAGAAGGCCCTCCCCCTGGGAGTCGCCAGCCGGCACTGTCTGGCTGACGGCACCCTGAGGAGACCCACTCTGTGGGAGCGTACCGGCCGATGGGAGGCACTCTGAGGCAGAAGGCGGTCTCGGAGATATCCAGGTCCGATGCCATGGAGCGCTTT
>NW_015386230.1:2396185-2414999 GCF_001527695.2 Protobothrops mucrosquamatus
ATCTAACATGCATCCTTACCTGTGTTCGGTCGGATTCGGTTCGGGTAGCCCTCCAACTGCTCTCTAGGCGTCTTTTCCGGCGCTTCATCTCTCTCAGCTCCTCGGTAAACCAAGGGGCTTGTTGAGATCTGCGTCGGGTCAGAGGCCGCAACGGCACGACTCGGTCCAGTGCTGCGGCTGCGGCCACATCCCAGGCCGCCGCCTGATCTTCAGCCGAGTCGTGGACTAGATCCTCCGGATATGGCCCAAGCTCCGTCAGGAACCTCTCTGGGTCCATCAGGCGCCTGGGACGGAACCATCTCTGCGGTTCCGTCTCCCTGCGGCGGGGGGGAGCGGTCCGGAAGTCCATCCTAAGGAGTGAGTGATCTGACCATGACAGGGGCTCTATGACTATCTCCCCCATTTCCAGATCATTCTGCCACTGGCCAGAGACAAAAACCAGATCTAGTGTATGTCCTCCCGTGTGAGTGGGGGCATGAACTAATTGGGTCAAGTCCAAGGTCGTCATGGAGGCCAAGAACTCCCGAGCCACTGCCAACGTTTCGCCCGCAGATGGCAGATTGAGATCCCCCATGACTATAAGTCTAGGGGTCTCCACCGCCACCCCGGCTATTACGTCAGCCAACTCAGGCAGGGCCGTTGATACATAGCAGGGGGCCAGGTATATAATCAACAGGCCCACTTGTACCCCTTGCCCCCACTTCACAAGGAGGGACTCTGCACTGTCTATCTGAGGCACAGTGGTCTCCCTCGGACAAAGGCTCTCCCTTATAATGACCGCTACCCCACCGCCCCTACCCCGGGCTCTCGGCTGATGGAATGCCTGGAAACCCTGCGGGCATAGATCAACAAGGGGAACTCCCCCTTCCATGCCCAGCCAGGTCTCGGTGATACCTGCCAGGTCCGCTCCCCCCTCTTGAATAAGCTCTTGAATGAGGGGGGCCTTATTTACCACGGACCTGGCGTTGCATAGCATCAGCCGATGATCCCGGGCCCAAGGATCTAAAGTCCCTGGAGGCCGAGTAGAGCCCTGAGGATCGGAGCATCCACAAGCTTGTAAACAGCGTGTGCGTGCTCCCAAAACCCGATATGGTCCTCTGCTCCCGTCGTATCTGCCCCTCCCACTGACCGTACTAATCACGCCACCCTCTATTAACCCCCCAGTCTCCTCCCTTACCACTCCGCGCCCCCCAGACTGGACTGGCCTTGGCCTCAGAGAGGGCTCCCCCAAGTCCCCTCGGGCCAACCCCGAACCCCCTAAAAACCCCGAACCCCTTAAAAATTTGCTAAAACACCCCTTTAAAAAAGCCCTCAGTTTCCACTTCTTTTGGTCTCTTTTGGNATCAAAAGCAGTAGTACTTTTACATATGAATCCTTTGAGCTCCCTCTCCAATCTTTTGTAGTCTATTTGATTACAGCAACTAAAATAACTTCTTCAGTAAATGGTGGTTATTTTTGTATTTGTAATTCTATAGAAAGAGCTCTATTTTCTGTTAGACAAAATGGAGAATGCTATATATGTTTCAAGGTTGTTTTGCTTATTGCAACAACATTTGTAGCTTTTGGCAATTGCAGCTTTAATGGTAGTGGATAATAGAAATCT
This sequence comes from Protobothrops mucrosquamatus, assembly GCF_001527695.2. NCBI lineage: Eukaryota > Metazoa > Chordata > Lepidosauria > Squamata > Viperidae > Protobothrops > Protobothrops mucrosquamatus. The sequence goes on from NW_015386230.1 coordinate 2,397,789, forward strand.
GAAGGTTCACAGGAATGCTATTAACAGCAAAGTAAAAACAAAGGCAAGGGTGCTGATTTTCCAGTTTAAAAATCAGCCTTGATTTCACAGCTTTACATGCACCCCACAATTCTTTTAATTTACTTTTACTTTCATCTCCAACAAATATATTCCCTAGACTCTCATTAGCATCCTCTGACAACATGAACATTCTCAAGAGTACATATCTCTGAAGCAGAGAAAATAGAGTAGTGGCCTTCCAGAAATTATAGAACAACAAGTACTAGCAGCCCCAAATAGGTGAAGGATAAAAGATATTATATTCAATAAGATATGATGAGCCACATGTTTCTGCCCTTGCTCTAAAGCAGAGACCCCCAACCTTTTGGGCATCAGGGACCAGTTCTGTGGAGAAAGGTTTTTCCGCGGACCGAAGGGGGTGTGGTTTTGTGTGCTGCCTGCATCCCATGGATGGGGCTTTGCTTGTTTGTGCGGACTGGTTGCTGGCATGCCGCGGCTCGGTGCCGGTCCACGGACTGGGGGTTGGGACCCCTGCTCTAAAGTCCATGACCCGATAGTTACATTGGACTGTACAGATGGTATAACAACCTGTTAATTTCACAACAATCTTTCACAGCCAAATTGAGCATGACTTAATAATGTGGTTGACTGGTTCTAATTGTTGAAGAGGAATGTATGCCAGGCTGGCTAGAGACAAGATGCCACCCTTCTTTTTTCAAATGCTGATTGAGCTGTCGAATTATTCCCAAGTCTACACCCATGATGGGTTCTCCTTCTTGATGACTAAAATTGTGGGAAAGATTTTGATTACACCTTAGGAGAAACTTCCTAGCAGTAAGAGCTATTTGGTAATGGAACAGATTACCTGTGGAGGTGATGGGCTTTCTTTTGCAGGGCAGTTAAGCAGAGGCTGGATATTTATTTATCAGGTATGATGTTGGTCACATCCTGCACTGCAGACCTGCATTTAGCAGAGGGTTTGATCAGATGACTTCCAAAACACTTCCAACTATATGATTCTGTACAGACAATGGGTTAAATGGGCCAATGATCTGGCTAAGTAACAAGCAGTTTCCAATGCTGTTAATCACAGCATGATCATCAGCCAGAAACTCCAAAATGACAACCTTTCAAGCCAAATATTATTTCTTGAGACAGGAAAACCCCCACATCACATTCACATTTGCAATAAGAAGAGCAAAGGTCAGTTGAAGCTTCCAGCTAATTGGTGTCTGTGTTTGCAAATACTGATCTTAGGTGACTGACAGATATCACCATCACTATACTTCGTATTTTTTTAGAATAAGAAATCCCATTTTTAAAAATACGGTGCACAGAGCCAGCAATAAACCATAATTACAGTATATGCGGTTCTTCTGATTTTTAAAACAGCTTTATCTCCTGATATATTTAATAATATTTCTAAGCCTAAGGAAAACTCTGACATTATTTTTACAGTGGGAATCAGAGGCTCACAGAGAGTTATTCCATCAGAAAAACTGTAAAGGTAATTTGACATGGATTTCCACAGGAGACTGTTTATAAGAGTTTTTGGATTTTCCTGGAACCAGAATGATAAAAAAGAACAATAACACTAAATACTACCAGTTGGCTGACCTTTGATAATCCTATTAAAAAAACTATGGCCTGATATACAGATATTTTGCCCTTGGATTCAATGTATGAAAATGTCTGCTAGCATAATCCCTACTCAAGTGCAGGAAATACAGACCAAGGTTTATCTCAACTGAGGGCTATCTTGTCCCTGCTTGAAGGCCTTCAGTAAGAAAGACCCCAATCAACCATTCCAAATTGCTTCCATGTTTAAATGTTTTTTCCTAATAGTAAGTTTTTCTAATGCCACTCATGCCTAAATCTTTTAGAAATTACCTAGTCTCCCTCTGCTTTCTCCTCACCAAGCTAAGTATACCTAGTTTTTTTCAGTCACGAGAATGCCTATCCAGCTTCACTTTTCTCTTTTTCACTCACCCCAATTTGTCTACATCTTCTAAATATGTAAGGCCTGGAATTAATTCACTATCAATAAAGGAGAATATTTGTAGCTCAGAGTTGAAATGAGGGGTCTTTGGTTCTCTCTGAGCTTGGTTGTTTTCTTGTACACATTTCATTATTAAAACTAGGTAACATCATCATGATTTTGGAGTTTATCTTTGCACTTTCCCTTAAAAATGAGGTTTGCACTACTGGACCCAATAGTGATGTTGGATAGTTAATAACATCACTGGCACGATGGGCTTCTTACTAGCTTCAGTTGGTGCATCCCTATTTAGAAAAAAAACAATCTGGTTGTACAAACTCATGCTCAGGCAGGTTTATTCCAATGTATACTTTGTTGAGTGGACCATGAAGGCAATTCAGAATTTCAGCTGTCTCAGAATGAGCCATAAGAATGGTCAGCAAGACCTTCTGGGTTTCCAACATTATCTACATGTTGAAGTAGCTTCACTGGCAACTGCCTGGACCAGTTGCTACCTTGGCAAAGGTTTTTGGAAGTGGTTTGCCACTGCCTTCTTCCTAGGGCTGAGAGAGAATGACTGGCTCAAGATCATCCGAAGAAGATTAGAACTCCCAATCTCCTAGTTCCTAACTTGATGCCTTAACCACTACCCCAAACTGGCTCTTCAAAGCTTGTATAACCCATTTTGTAATCTTAGATCATTCTAGAGGCCCGGATATGAATGAATTCCATCAATGACCCATTAAGCTTTCTTTATGGCTTTACAGTCAATGAGACATGAGGGCAAAGAATAAATGCTATACAAGAATCATTTGGTTTAAATCCTGAGAAGCCATCCAAGGAATATAACATGCCCCTGCCAATCCAAATTCCAGTATCCATGAGTTAGGCTGCATGTGGGCTAAGTCCACTGAGTCTCTGAGAACATCAGTGCCTGAAAATAGATTGAGGCTTTGCAAAATAAAATCTTTGTAACCAATACCAGCTATGTTTGAATGGAACCTGAAAGAATCTGAATTTAAAACCTACTGGACACACTAAGATGCTGGGATAACTTATCAGTGACTGCCTCCTATAAAATTGTATTATGTTATGCAGCTGTGTGGTTTTTATGTGGACTCTGCTTCCCTTATATCTTGATATGTCACTTGCTCTTCTATCCCCTGTATGAATTTGGGATGGATGTATATGTTTTTCTGGGTACTTCCTAACAAAAGGTAATGCAATATCAATAGCATTTAGGATTATATGCCATATACAGTATTTACCATTATATACCATAGCACCTTATAAACCTGGGCAGTTTATATCATAAGCATTATGTGCATATTGTGCCCAACAATCTGGGTCCTCATTTTACCAATCTCAGAAGGATGGAACACTGAGTCAACTTCGAGCCCCATCAGGATCAAACTCCAGACTGTGGGTAGAGTTTGCTTTCAATACTACACTTTAACCACTCTGTCATCAGGATTAATTGTGCATCATACACAATGGTTCAAGCTGAGTATGACTGGTATAGATTTTTTAATGAAACAGACTGCAATTAGAATTAAAGCAAGGCACTTTCTATTATAGTTTAATATTATATTGGTTTTCCTAGGCTTTTTATGCCACTGTTTTAGTTTCTCTGTGTTTCTCATATATTATAATAATTATCTATTCATCCAACAGTACCAGTTTTGCCATGGTCTGGGCATTGAAAAATAAAAATAAAATGCACAACATTTCTTTAGATATTTTCAGTCAATTACTCTCCCCACAGAAAATCCAATTATATGCCCAGTGTTGGAAGGGTGAAAACATACCTACAAACGATATGATCATATAAATTCTAGAATGCGCGGAAATGAATAAACTTACGCTAGAATTAAAAGACAAGGAGGCAACAGAATTTTATGAAATATGGAACAAATGTTATAACTGGCTAGAACAGAGAAAGAAAAAGATATGATTACTGATGTAAATAAATTGTAAATAATATATATGAGATATATATTCTGTTCTGTTCAGTTCTGTTAAAGGAAAAAAATGTATTTTTTCATATATTTTTTTGGTGTATAGTGAAAAAAGAATAAATAAAAAAAATTTTTTTCTTTTCTTTTAGGTTAATTGATAGAAGGACCAGGGTTAATCTACGGTCATTCATTACGTTTATCGACTTAAAGACATCACTCTAGAGTAATATGTAAATTGTGACTTAAAGAATTTATCATGACACAAATAGTAAAGTCTTCTTTTTATACAGACCGGTTTTTGTCGTATATCTCGTTTCATTATTTATTTCTTACAAGAATAAAAAATAAAGACATATAAAACACACAATCCCCAGAATGTTAGAATATTTAATGTCAATAAAGGCTTATTTTCTGAAACGATCTCAAGACATACAGTTTCCATGGTAGCTAGGTCTCCCTAAGATGGAGATTTTGCAAAACTCCCATAACTTTGAAAAGGCTCTGCTCCTGGTAGACTTCCACTCAACAAGGTTATACTGAACAGACCCCAGGATGATAAGCAGAGGATCTAAAAAACTTGTAGGGGGACATGACCTTGGGAGACAGAGCAAAGAGAATCAGCTATGGGAATGGTTAGATAAAAGGTAATTGATAAAAGATAAAAGCTAACAGCCTAAAGCAGAAATGTGGATAGGGCAAGAGGCTCAGAAGGACCCTCCCTAGTTGATATGAGGGGAAGAAATGTACCTTCACACTGCAAGATTGATGTCAACTTTGTGAGGCAAACCAGACAGAAAGGTTGTAATAACAGAATCTTGCACATATGAAACTAGACTTTCTCTCCATTCACAGCCCAAGAAACTAGTAGTGTCCTATCTGAGCCACTTGCCTTGCCCATATTCCTGCTGGGGGCTAGTTATCTGTAATCTGATCATTCCTTTGGCTGAGTCTCTTCATCCTGACTCCAAGGCAAGTCCCACATACCATTACAGCAAGTCTGTTCCCATTACAGAGAACAGCATGGGAAATATTTCAGAGGGACCCTCCCTAGTTTTCAGGAACCTAAGAAGGAGCAAAAAAATATTTTCAGCCTTGCAAGATTGATGTCAGCTTTGTGAGACAGCGCAGACAAGAAGCACCCCAGATCAACTAATTCTATTTTATTGTAAGGTTACATTAACAGAATCCTGAAAATTATTTTCAACTAGAACCATCCCTTCAGCTGGTACTTAAGCAGAACATGCAGCTGCTGCTAAACCACAGATAAGATGGTACAGATTTGTTCAGTAAATGAATATGAGAGCTACTGAGAATCTAAGTACACTTTCTTGATTCAGTGATAGGAGAAAAGTGAGACATTTAACAATATGGAATTAGAATTGAATTATGATGGCCTACTAAATTTTAAAGCTGTAAATGTATATTGTCTCAAAGGGGTATCAGATTTGGAAATGATTATAAAGAGGGAAGTAAATTAGGAGTCATCACCAGCTTATACACGTTCTGTCAGCTTTTGGGTTTGGTTGTTTCAGACATTAGGAAAATCCAACTTTGGAAATAAGCAAAAAGTGATAGGTGATTATGAATACTGAAAAAAAGAGGATACTGTACAGAGAGCTTGTTTTCACTAATATATCATAATCAGTGTAGCATGCAACAAATTTATTCTCCCCCCACCTTCCCCCTATTCCCCAAGTACCACATTAATATCTGGAGCTAAAGCAGCCTTTGCCACTGTGGGAGAAGAATGGTACATTGAGCTAGGCTGCTAGGATATATATTGCCATGGCAAATGAAATATTATTGATTTACAGTCTCATGGGATACTGATAAGCATGCATACACACAATAGTTTAAAGAGAATGCTCATCAGTCAAATTGATTATTTTGTAACACCAGGCAGAGCATTTAAAAGATATTATCACTGCAGCAGAGGGTTTTTTGCACTTCATATTGTTAAGTACCACACAGTTTCAAATCTTCTCAAAGACAATACCTAGATTCTGATATAGCCTGAACATTTTCAAATGCTTGAACTAAGATGGAAAGGTTTCTACATTTGCATTTATTATTGTTAACGCAACAATGTGAAATTACAGCTGCCACTTCTTTAGCTAGTGTTAACCTTCATATGCATTTTCTTTCCAAGAACCTAGGATGTCATAATGTATCAGTGTAGTATATATTTGGATCCAAGCAGTTGTCCATTTGAAGTTCATAGATGCACAAGATTTTTTGGTTATAACACCCAGTGTAAAATAACTACTGGGACCACCATGGTTGGTTTATGGCATATTCTTTCAACTTTGATTTTTGGATCTTGATACTTTGTGATCTTCTCCAATTCTTTGTCATCTACAATTATCCACACTTTCTTCTTTTCTACCAGTGTTAAGTCTGATGTATTATGTGCCAAAGCTTTATCAGTTTGCATTTGGAATTCTCATGACATTTTAATTGTGTAATTTCATTTTCAACTACTTTTTCAATTCTATGTTCCTACCAATTTTTCATTAAAGGCATATGATCGTTTTTACAGATGTTCCAGTGAATCATTTTGGCAACTGTGTTATGCTGTTGTTTATCAGCTGTTTGTGCAATCTTCTTGCATGAGTTGAGTATATGATCTACTGTTTCTTTCCCTTTCCACAATCTATGCTTTGAATAATTTGATTATTTTTCAGTTCTTGCACTGATTGCATTAGTTTGAATAGCTCGCTCTTGAGCAGCCAAAATCAAGCCTTCAGTTAGTTGTAAGTCATTGCCAGGTTTTATCTTTATTCACTTTCCTCTCAATCTTTTGTAGAAATTGACCATGTACTGTTTTTTCCTTGTGCATTCTGTTTGTGTTTTTATTACATTATTTCAATATCCATGATTTGTTTCCCTTGTACATTTAGTAAGTTGTACTGCATCAATGCTTATTCTTGGCTGTCTTTCACATAATCAGCCAATGCATGCTTTTCTTTGTTTGACTTGAAGTCAACCTCTGCTTCCATTTCTGCAGGGCATCAATATCAATATCATTATGGAGATGTAGTAGTGAATAATCATCAGTTTTCTTGTTTTTGAGTCCAAACTGTCTACTTCAGTTTGTGTCCAGTTAATAATTCCAGCAGTGTGCTGTATCACGGGAATTGATTATTTGAAGATGTTATCTTTGAAGATATTGAAGATATTGTCTTTGTCTTTGATGACAAAGTTTTTGTCTTTAGCAATTTTTTCACTCTTTGGATGTATTATTTACTAATCTCAATTTTAACTTGTCCACATTTAATGTTATCCAACTGTAAAATGCCAAGATACTTGTAAGCTTCATTCTGATGTTTCCTGATGATTTGGCCATTCGGCATTTCAAGTCAATAATTGTTCATTATTTAACCCCAGCTTATTGTTATTGTAGCACATTTATCTGTGCCAAATTTCCTTGCTATATCTGTGCTAAAAAATTTATAATGACTAGATTTTGATTTCTGATTTTCCATAAAGCTTCAGATCATCCATATGCTGTATAGCAAATGAGAGATTTTCTCAGCACTTTTGCTGTTTGGTAGCCATGCTTTGGTTTCTTCAACATAACTGACAGTGGGAACATAGCAATGAGAAATAATAAGAGTGATAATTACCTTGTATTAGTTTTTATCCTCTTGTTTTAAAGGTTTTAATAAAAATTATATATCAGGGGTCCCCAACCCCCGGTCCATGGACCAGTACCGGGCCACAACCGGACCGCACAAACAAGCAAAGCCTCATCTGCGAGATGCAGGCAGCACACAAAACCACGCACCCTCCGGTCTGCGGAAAAACCTCTCTCCACGGAACCGGTCCCTGATGCCCAAAAGGTTGGGGACCTCTGTTATATATAATTATAAAATATTTAATGAAATTATAATAACAATAGTATATATTAGGTGAAGTTGTGTCAAAAACAATTATATATTTATAACTGGTTTTAATGATTTCTGGAGAGCTGAAAAAGAAATGATATTTGCTTGGCCTTCAATAAAGAGAAACAGAAATCTGAGTTTGATTGTAGAGGAATTGAACTCTTATCTTAATAGGTGGTGAGGGACATGAAACAATTAATTAAATGTAGAAGTTAGAAAGCAGGAGGAAGACATAACATCCATTTTGATCCTGTTGTCCTTAAAAAGGGCTCCCAACTACAAGAATAGTTGGTTATCTCAAAGGATGGACACTGTTAGTTCTTTGGTCCAATCCAATCATTGTGATAATGATTGTGATAATAACAAAATAACAGTTACGTTATGTAGTTTAACACCAATAGATAGAAAAGCTAAACTACACAATAATAATCTATTTATTTTCTACCCTAAATTCACCCCTCTTCAAGGATACTATTGAAAACAGTGTTTCTTTATCTGAAATCTTGTGGTTGTCTGATTATTTTTTAATGTTTACAAAGTTGATGTAAAATGTATTGAATAATCAGTGTTGCACAATTATCCATATTCATAGTTTCTCCACACATTTTCCCAGCATATTAATTTTGTATTACATCTGTCTTGATAATCAGAGTAACTGTTTGTATGGGCAGAAAAACAAAGTCTAGTAAGGTCTAAAGAGCAAATTGTGCCCACATTCAAGGTTAGGTGATGAGAAAAACTGCAGCAATTGATTTTAACAGCAGCTGTTGTGGCTATTTATATCTCACAGAGAATCAAAAACATGTCAGAAGTTTGATTTAGAATGAGCTGACTTCCAAACAAATTATATGGACATTTATGTCATAGAGTTTCTAGGTGAAACTTGGGGACTTCTTGGATACAATCTGACATCCCTCTTGGCCTTGAGTTTTGCAATGTGAAGCCTGTTTTACTCTGGCTTTTCTTAATTGGGAGATATGGCTAATTTTTCTTCTGGTGTGTTGCTGTTTTACTTATAACCAGAAATGCAAACTGCAGTCCATTTTTTTGAGGTATATTCCGGTGGGTTTTTTAAAAACTCTTTTCTTTAAGAAAAGATCAGCAACGGAATGTGCATCTATTTTGCTTGTAAGATTTTTGACACATAATACCTAACATGTATTATTTTTATTGTCTGGAGATTCTCAGTCATCCAGGTCATAGTTATTCCAAAGGTGCTTTTTCATGAGGCAACTGGACTTTCTTGTTTTTCTCTGAAGACGTTTCGCTTCTAATTCAAGAAGGTTCTTCAGTTCTGACTGGATGAGGGGGGGGAAATGGAAGGATTTATACTCCTTGCAGACAGCTGATCATTTGCTTTCTTTTAGAGAGTCATTGAGGCCACATGGAGGTTTATCTATGTCATCAGGGTCACCTGGGTATGGAGCTTCTTGGAACTACTGAAAGGACTATGTTGTAGACTGGAGATAGATGATGTCATATCCCTCCCCCTCTGTTCAATTTTGACAAAGATAGCCTCTTTTAAGCTAGCGATCCTCTCTGTTCAAAATGTGGACTTTGCTATCTTTGAAAGAGTGGCCTTTGTCTTTTAAATGCAGATGGGCTGCTGAATCTTGTCCTGATTGCTTTGTTCTCCTATGTTGTGCCATGTGTTTATGAAATGGTTGTTTTGTTTCCACAAGGTACAGATCTGCACATGGCTCACTGCATTGTACTGCATATACCAAGTTGCTCAGTTTGTGTCTGGGTGTTTTATCCTTGGGGTGGACAAGCTTCTACCTGTATTCATGGGTTTGAAGTGTGCACATATGTTGTGTTGGCGAAGATCCTCATGAGCTTTTCCAATATTCCTGCAAGGTATGGAATGACAACATTGCTTCGTTTATTGTCTTCTTCTTGGAAGATGACACAGATAAACCTCCAGTTGGCCTCAACTAAAAGAATGCAAATGACCAGCTATCTGCAAGCAGTATAAATTCTTCCATTCCCCACCATCCAGTCAGAGCTGAAGAAGCTTCTTGGATGAGAAGCGAAACATCTTCGAAGAAAAACCAGAAAGTCCAGTTGCCTTGCAAAAAAACACCTTTGGCATATTATTTTTATTATAAATTATTTAAGAAAAAAGAATGTCCTTACTAGGATAGACAGTGTTTTCCTTATGAACAGGTTACATTCTAAGAGGGTGTTTATAAATCCATTTTTTGTAAGTCCAATCAAGTACAAAAAACATGCACAGTACAGTTAAGTTACATTTCTGATCCAATTGATTGATCGGGGACTAATCCTATCTTCATGCCCTCTGAGTAGCAACAGAGAGTGCCTTGGCTTCCTTTTGCACCTCTTTCCTAGGTGAAGGCCAAGGAAGCATCCTCCAGGTCAGTGTTTCTCAACCTTGACAATTTTAAGGCATGTGGACTTCAACTCCCAGAATTCCACAGCCAGCAATGCTGGCTGTGGAATTCTGGGAGTTGAAGTCCACATGCTTTAAAATTGTCAAGGTTGAGAAACACTGCTCCAGGTAATGGTGGGAACCTGGCTCCAGGAGACCTTTCAAGGGCTAATCTAGTATTGATAGCCATTCTTGCACCACCATGCTTCCCTCTTTTGTGTGGGTCCATGCCTGACTTTGCTCTGCTTGGCCAAGTTAATCTGTTAGCCCTGCACCCTTGAATGCAGGGCACAGCTGTCATCCTTCTTGACAGACGACTCACACAACAGCATACACATGCAGCATGTTGTAAAACTATCCCATTTCTGTCTCCTCCTGACTTCCTGAACCTTCTAGGTTGAAGTTTCAGACAGGTTTATTCATATCATACCAGACATCTTCATTATTCTTTTTTGAAGATCTTCAAAACGGATAAAATTATTTAAGATTCCCCACTCTCCATCGTCTGAAGCTCCCTAAGGAAATGAGTAGGGGAAAAAAGCTCTCTACAAGCATGCTGTCCCAACTGAGTTAGAGAGAAAGAGATTCATTAATATAAATTGTTCTATTTCAGCTTCCCCTTAATTCAAATAGCTTTTTAAATATGTCAGTTTAAAAATCTACACTCAAATAACTATATTAGTTAACTTATAAAGCAAATTGACTTGAAAGACCATTATGCAATTTGCTGGCTAAAAGTGTGTAACTTTGTGGAGATTTTGGCTTCCAAATTTATTTAATATATTTCTTAATTTTATTTCAGTATTACTTCACCAGAAGAACCAATAATTCATATTGCTGTTTGCATTTTTATACACAAGGTTAATTAATAGGTGGGAGAGAGGAACCAGATGAATGATTTAGTTTGATCCTTATGCATCTTTAGTGAAAAGTCAGGAGTTGCAGGAGGGAGGGGCTCTTTCCTAAAGGCAAAGAGAAAGTGGAGTTTGGACTGTCTGATGGGAAGGAAGAGAGCAAGACTGGATCTTCCCTAACAATTCACAGAATATATTTATAGTTATGGCAGATAATTGCTTTAGTCTGGCAAGATTCTGTTTGTAGGCAAACAACAATAAGTACTCAGAAGCAATTCCACATGTCGTTCTTGGTTCTTTGGGCCCGACAGCCTCTTAGATATAAATGTTGTAATGTGTCTTATATGAGCTATTCCTTTGGCCCTGGAAGGCTGTCTTAGAATAGTGTAGAATTTACACAGTACACACAATGTACAGAACCTCTAGCCCATGGGCTTAATCTGATTTGCAAGGCCAGTTGGACTCCAAACAGAACTTTCCATGTTAGACTCTTTGCTAATAAATTAAATTTCTCCTTTGGGAGATCATGTGACCAACTTAGGCATAACTTAAAATATGGCCTCTTCATAAATGTTTATCCTACAATTTCTCTGACAGATTAGGTGATATAGATGGGAATAATAAAAACAGTAGCACCCTGCTGGTAGGACACTCTCCTTTAAAGAGCTTACTTGGAACCTACATAATTATAATTCCAAACATTTTAATGATCTGTTCATTGCTGATTATAATTTTCATTGCTGATTATAATTTTTTCTCCATTACTGTGCTGTGTTTACTATTAGTTTTAATCATTTTGTTGATATAACTGATTTGTTCAACCCCAGAGAACTAGGGTTATTGTTCTTTAGAAATATAATAAATAATTAGATTTCTTTGCTTGCTCATATGCAAGACACACAAGTGTAGCAGCCATCATTTCTTGCTCATTTCTACCAGCTCTTATTCAGAGATGCATTGCCCCTTAATATGGCAGTACTGATCTATGTTTCTATCTCCTTATTCTCAAAAGGTGTCCTCCCATGGATGCTTGGCATCCTCCTCCTTTTCCATCACAGCTAAGTGACAGGGACATGGAAACTATAAAATGGATATTATGAATTACTTTCACTAATGACTCACAAACATGACCAGCTGTTAAACTAGCACTGGAATAAAGATGAAAAGCAAGAAGTGCATTTCTTTCAGCACATGAGCAAAAGGTCCTTTGTTCTTTCAGAAACAAACCCAAGCAACTATCTTCATGCCAGCTTGCAAATAAACATAAAGAATTCCACTTTGCAGGGCCCAAGGCAGATTGAGGACACACAGCTCATTAATTGCCTTGTATCTCAATTGTGGGTGAACATAGTGATGAAGAATGAAACCATTAAAAGCACTTGGGAAGAGACAAGGTAGAACTTGTGATCCCAGCAAGGGATAAATTATAGAAAGTATAAGATTTGGGTATTACAGAGTGGAAAAGCTACTAAAGTGTTTTTTACTTTCTTTAACCCAGGGGTTCCCCACTGGGGGTGTTCGTATGCCCTGGGGTGTGTGTGAGACAATATTCCAGGGAGTGCAGAAATTTGGGTTTTCAAAATTATAGTGTATATGCATAATTTGTTGCTGTTATTTTGAACTTTTGTAAGGGGTGTGAGAGTATATCAGAAGCGTTCTAGGGGTGCGGGGTATAGAAAAGGTTGGGAGCCACTATTTTAACCTATGAGGGCTGCAAGATAGCAGTAATCATGCAATGGCATCCTTGGTGGCACTTCCCGAGAATGACTCCGAGATTTACTCCAAACCTGACAGACAGATCTCGTGACATTGTCTGTTTCTTGGAACTATTTTATTCTCAATGCTGATTTATTTCTGACTTTATTCTAAACTCTTGAAAAGCATTTTCTTGAAAATGGGTGAAACTAGCCTCAAATCATTTGTTCATTCATTCATTCATTCATTCAACCAATTTATATAACCACCCAACTCATACACAGTGACTCACATTACTTTCTCAATTTCTTCATCCCTATCAACATTCAGAGTCCTGTTCTTGGAGCCTGCCTTTTCTTCCACCTACTATAGCCACACACATGGTTTTAATCACGGATCTTGAGAAAATCTCCTCTCTACAAAATCGTCAATGTACTAACATTTACCTTCAAATGTACAGATATTTTAAATGTAAAGGATAAATAACGGTCATTTTACAGGAAAACTTTAGAAGATTCCAATGTTTCTGTTTACATTTAACATTTTTGTACAATACTCTCTCTCTCTCTTTTATAGCCATCAGATAAAGGCAAACAAATACACTCATGAAAAAGATGGCTGTGAAAAAGGCACTAGCAATTTACTTTACTGATTGGATCGCAATCTTCACATTCTTCAGCTGAGAAAGCAAGACTGAGAACTGCCTGGCTAGTACAATAGTTTTCTCTGCAATTGTGGATCAGCTGTTCTGTGAAGGTCAGGGGCATGGAAACACTGTTGGTATGAAATTGCCCTGGAACAGATGGAATATAGGTATTTGTCCATTCTACTATCCAATTTTTTTTTGTTTTTTGTTACCCAATTTTGATATTTTGCTACTGCATTTCAATGACCCAATTTTGAGAAAAAAGAGAGAGGTAGGGTGCCATAGGCAGCCTGTGTAATAGTGTTAATTATGTTTTGGGAGTTGGGATGGAGCAAGGCTTTTACTATCTTGTAGATATGGGAGAAAAAGATGAGAGAAATATTAGAGAAGAAATTTACAAACTGAAACTATGCCATCCAGAATTAACTCTGAATATAAAATGGTTTTAAGCAATATTATATTAATTGCACGCTTGGGGGCCTTCTGCTTTGTATAAAAGTCACTTTGCTTTCACTTATGTTCTGAATTTATTCTAAGAGTACAGCAACTTAACAGATATACCTGAAAGTAATACAGTAATTGCGTCTACACTGACTTTTGCCTCTTCTCTTACTTTTAAATAAAGTTATAAGCATAACAGGACTCTCTTGCAATCTATACTGCACTATTGTATGCATATTGATAGCCCAAACGAAACATACTTGACATATCCACACCTGACCTGTGATGACAAGACCCTGACCTGATGTGACTCCACTATCACAAGACCTATTGATCATACAAAGCTCTTATAAACAGAAGAACACTGACATCTCCTAAACTCCGCTGAAGGTATTACCTAGCCTGGTAATGAAATGTTTGGAAACCATCCCACAAGCTTGGAAAATGAATCTCCACCCTCATTCTACACCCAAGCTACACATATTCGCCAATATCGTAAGACAATAAGGACACAATCCTATGGATATTTACTGAGCACGATATAGCTCTCAAAGATGCTAATGCATCTACCTTAACAATGCTTTAAATGTCTGCTCATCCCATGTGAGATCAGTGACCTTAATTTCAAGCAGAATGGGAAAAAAATGTTGAATTCTCATAACCGGTTTTTGGTTAAGAATGTTGCTAATTTTCCAAATCAGTTTGAATTTTTTTTAAAGAATAAATGACTGTGTGCCCTTATCTGCATTTTATTCTAATATATGCATTTTTGCTCACTGTATAAAACACGAATTTAATATATATTACATAGGTGCTTATGTATAATTTATTGCATTTAGTTGATTAAAATAATTTTGTGTTTGCATTATTTATAGAAACTTTTTCCAAATGCATTTTAACAGTAAAAAACACAATAATATTTGGAAAAATGTGAATCTGAATAATATCTGCATTTTAGATTGAATACAGGAAGAAAGTGCTTCACTCTTTTTTCGCCCATCTCTATTTTCACATAAATATGCATAAGACAGAAGTTTAAATATTACTAAAATAGGGATCTTAAACAGTGTTGTATCCCTTCATCATTCGTACATTCATATGATAGACAAGAAATGTCCATAAACGACTTTTACAAAGGAGAAAAGATTGGGAAGTAAGGTTTCGAGAAACGGAAGGAAAATCTACATTATCCGATATAATGATAATAATAATAATTGCGAAGTCGTTCATGTGTTACTGTAGTTTTACCGCCAACCGAAGCATCCATATTGTGAGCAATATGGCACTATTATTTTCTTTACCTAATATCAAGGATTTTTATTACCACACAAAAATGAAAAATAATCACAATAAGTTAGATAAACATTTTCTCCCAACTATCATGTTACCTTAACAAAAAAGGCCACATTGTTAACAATAACTATAACCAGTGCTTTTTTTCTAAAAAAAAAAAAAAGGTGCCGGAACTCACACATGTCATACAACCCGCCTTGCCTACCCTACAAGGTTCCATCCAAAAAAGGTGCCGGAACTCCGTTCTGGGTGTTCTATGACAAAAAAAGCCCTGACTATAACAGGTTCTGCTCTAAAATTAGGAATAAAACTATAACTTTATACAGCTTGAAAATGCAGGTTAAAGTGGAGAAGAGCTTTCCAGTGACTTGATGAAAGAAAATTTTTGGAATGGTCTTCCAAAATTTATATCTACATTCTGGACAGAGAGGACCGCTAGTTTGAAAGCAGGGTCAAAGAGGCCAACTACGTTAAAATTGAACAGCCCTCTTTCAATGGGGGCGAGATACAACAACACTTAGCTCCTATTTACAACACAGTCCTTTCAGCAGTTCCAAGAAGGTTCCACACCCATGTGCACTATTCAGGTGACCCTGAAGGCACAGATAAATATCCAAGTGGCCTCAACGACTCTCAGAGAGAATGCTAATGGCCAGACTACTGTAAGGAATATAAATCCTTCCATTCTCCACCATTCAGTCAGAGCTGAAGAAGCTTCTTGGAGGAGAAGTGAAACTTCTTCAAGGAAAAACAAAGAAAGTCTAGTTGCCTTTTAAAAAAGCATCTTTGGGACTTTCAACAGACTAGTAGATAGCAGTAAAGATGGCCACCCAGATATGATAGTCCTAGCCTCCTTCTCCAATGAACCTTCATCAGATAAGCTTAATTCATAAGTTTTAAAATAACAGTTGTTCTTTTTCCCTTTAGAGTGAAAAAGAAAGACTATATACAGCGGTGTAATTATCATTAACACTGATATCATTCAGAATATGAGGCATAATTCAAGTTATCAGTTCTGCCTCAAATTCATATTTGCTTTTTGTACTTTGTACAAATACAAATGCAAGATTGTTTTTAAATCAAAGCTTCCTGGCACTCACCCAGAGAGAATAAGTTATGTTTATAGCAGGTGGCTCATTGATACTCAATCTCAGAACAAATGTGCATATTTAATCCTTCTTAATGAGATTATTGCTTTCTGCTTTTTTGTGACCTTCTGCATATCCTTTTCATGTGTTTGTATTTGTTTGTGTAAGATCATCACCCTACTTGTGGATTGCTAAGTTAAAGTGATAACCTGGGCGGGATCAAGTTGATAAGAATATTTATATTAGTGAGCATTAGAAAAGACATATCACTTAGTGCTATGTTCCCTGTTTTTGCTTGATATAATTCCCTCACAGAAATCTAACACGCACAAATGTATGCATGTATGATCAAATATGTGGATGGCTGACAATTCCTGCCAATGTGGCTAGTGATTAGGAAAAATGGGAAAATCTATTCAATAAAACCTAGCATTCAGTTTTGGGGTTTGGAAAAAGCTAGAATACCATTTCTGATTATGGCCATTTGAATTAGCACTCACATCTCATAGACCTTGATAGGTTTATCTCTTTTTAAGCAGGGGCTGGAAACCCATGATCATTTTCACTGCAGGTCTTAGACTTCCTCTATTATCATTCCAACTAGTTAATATAGGGTCAAAGATTATTCTCCATCCTGTTGCATGCTGATAATGTAAAATTTTATGAACAAGGAAAGGGAAAATTCAAAGATGCATTTTTCAAGCCCAAGAAGATTTTATTTTTTTTTTGTTAAGCAAGAAACCTCTGCATAACAATGAGCCGCAGTTTGGAGAAAAACATGTGAAAAAAAATCAGGCTGTTATCCTTCAACATCATTATGGTTGTGCATAGACTCGAATATAATTTATTCAACATGCCTTCTATATAAAAACATCATTTATTTTTACTTTGGGTAACAAGCTAATATGTTTCATTTAACCAAGCAAACTACATCTGTTTACACAGGCCTTGGGATTTGTCTCAAATTGTTTATTTCTTGTTT
>NW_015386230.1:2415040-2420261 GCF_001527695.2 Protobothrops mucrosquamatus
TGGACTCTCAGTAGGCAAACAAGATATAAACATACAGTAAAGTGAAAAAGGATAAATGAGGATAAACATCTTTCAATCCTTGAAATGTGACAGCTTGCAACAATGCACATTTTTAATCTGCCAAGGCAGGCCAAAAGTACACTTCCTTCTACTACAGGACCAACAGTAATGTTCTCCTGAGGCTAGCAATGTCATTGCAGCATTGGGGCAGACCCTACATTGACCAGGGCATGAAGCTAAGACAAAAGTTCCAAGATTGGTGAAGAAACAAATGGGACAAAAATAGATAATATAAATTAAGTGGGATGTTTCCAGCCATGGTGCACACATCCACAGATCTTTCCTTAGGAAAGGAGTTAGGACCTTCCCTTTCAGTCAAACCTTTTGAAATGAACCAATAATTATTTTACTTGCTGTTTTCAGTTAAGCATTATTTAAATTTAGCTATATTAGGATTAAGATGAGATGTGGGTTCTTTTTGCTTTGCGCATCCTTGGGATGGAAAAATGGAATATAAATTGAATTGATCACATAATTAAGATATTCAGAGTCTTAAGGTTTGAAGTGAGCTGACCACTCAATTCCAAAATGCCAAATTGATTCCAGTTCTGGATTTTTTCCTTGAAGTATTTCTTTCGTTGGGACACTACAGAACCATAACATTGGAGAGGTTGGAAATGACCATCTTGTCCAAGCCCATATGCAATGCGCAAACCCATTACTCTGAGAGATAGCCATCCAGCCTCTATTAAACACCTCTACTGAAAGGATGGTCACCATTTCCTGTGGCAATCTATTCCACTATTGAACAGCTCTTGAAAACCATTTGATCTTTTTTTTTCTGATCTCCAGCCAAGATCTAGTTCTTTTTAACTGAAACCCATTATTTTCTGTCCTGATTCTGGAACAATTTCTGAACAATTCTGTCTCCACACACTAAGTTTCCATCTCATCAGAAAAAAATCCCTCTATAAATGCTTTCTTCATTCAAAGCTTGTGTTTGACTACTACCCTAGGACTTCCTCTTATAACATAGAAGTATTTGATATGAACCAATTACTACTTTTCCCATTTATGTTGTTTTTTTATTATGTCAATCACATCTTCCCTTCCATAGTATGATACATATAACTGTTTACTCTTGCAGCCAATAAAGGAAAAGATAGAAGAGAAATTGACTAAACTATAAATTAATAAAAAATATGCTTCTCCTCCCAATTCTCAGTATTTCAGCTTGAGTTACTAGGATTTTTAACTCAGGTGACAGGATTCAGAAATAAGATTAGGTCTTTGCATCATCTTATATTAGTAAAAATTAGCAAACAAAAGAATATGCTTAATAAGCAATGGAGTCCAGAAAGTAATGTATAATATATGCCTAATCACAACCCAAAGACATTTTATTATTAAATTTTGTATATTCCAGGATACAAGCAGAAATTTCCAACTATTCACAGCACCAGCTCCCTCCCCAGTATAAAATCTATATTTCTACAACATGCATATTTAGGCCATCTGCTTTTTAAATTTCCTTTTTTCTTAACTTACAGTATTATGCTTACTATATGAAAAGCCAATTATAGAAGCCAACTAGCTTTATAGGAATTGTTTAATTTAAAATACTTCTGGGATGTACTACTAGAAGTACATTTTTATCCATAATTTGGTTAAATAAAGTTTTCTTTTGTCCTATTGGCAAGAAGAAAATGTTTCTACTATGGTAATTTTACACATCTCTTAATTAGGCTGCTCAGTTAGAAAGCATTTGATCTGAACATCATATTTTCTTATTGGAATCTATGGGGGATTTGTTGGGATAAAATTAAACCTACAGAAATCCAGCTACTCTGAGGTTCATAAAGGAAGACGATCTTTTAAAGGCAAAGATGTATCTGGAAAATATTCTCAGAGGTGGTGTCTTACAACTAGGCCATACCATGTAATTCAGGTCTATTTACTGTAGGTCTAATACAAGCATGTATGTAATTTTTTATCTGTATGTTTTCAGAGTGGAACTATAATTCTGAATACAGTAGAAGCAGTGCTACCAAAATATTACACAGGTAATCCTTGACTTACAGATTGTTTACTTAGTGACCATTTGAAGTTACAACAGGACCCCGCCCCAAAGCTACTTATAACTGTTTTCAAAGTTACAGCTGTTACAGTGCTCCTGTGGTCATTCACTCTTATGATCAACTGCAGAGATGTTGCAGCGGTACCCTTGCCCATTTTCCCCCTCATCCTGTCCTACCAGATCCCTGTTTTGCCACCCCACTGGGTTCTACGTGCTCCTCCCCACCTCAATCAAAAATTGCTCATTTACCTTTCAAAGATCTCCAAACCTCAGGAAGTCAGGATAAGGAAGGAAGACAGGCTGCTCCGCTGCTGGACCACACAGCACAATCCCACAAGCATCAGTCTTTTTCTGAGCACAGCTGCAAATCACTTCGATCCAGCGATCCATCCAGCCCAGCAACAAAGCGGTTTGGGGCTGCCCAGCATGTTTAACAAAATGCTGGCTTGGAAAATGACAGCTGCTTGTGGGATCCAAGCAACGGAGAGAGTGTTTTGCTTCGCTTGTAGAGGTAGTCCTTGACTTACAACAGTTAATTTAGTGACCATTCAAAGTTACAACAGCACTGAAAAAAGTGACTTATGACCAGGTCTCACACTTATGACCTATGCAGTATCCCCATGGTCACATGTTCAAAATTCAGACGCTTGGCAACTGACTCATATTTATGACGGTTGCAGTGTCTCAGGGTCACGTGATCCCCTTTTGTGACCTTCTACTAAGCAAAGTCAATGGGGAAATCTGGATTCACTTAATAACAGTTGGACTAATTTAACAACTGCAGTGATTCACTTAACAACTGTGGCAAGAAAGGTCGTAAAATAGGGCAAACTCATTTAACAAATGTTTCATTTAGCAACAGAAGTTTTGGACTCTATTGGGGTCATAAGTTGAGGGCTGCCTGTTACTACCCAGTTTTGCCTCCCTGTGGTCATGTGACTGCATTGTGACTGCTCAGCTGGTGTCCCACATTTATGACCATTTGTTGTATCCTGCAGTCACATGACCATGATTTGCAGCTTTTTTGTGGAAACTGGTGTTTACTTTTGGTTTCCGGCCAAAAGCAGTCCATCGTGAACAATGGGTTTGTTTCATGATTGCAGCATTCAATTAACAATTACAGTGTTCACTTCAATGACTACCGCAAAAAATTGGATCGGTCATGTGATGACCCACTTTACAACTGTCACGACCTACGACCATAATTGCCAGGGTCAATTACGGTCATAAGCCAAGAACTACCTGCCCATTTTTCTGTCCCTCCATTGTATTCCATAAGATCAGTGACCAGAAGTGGAAGGGTAGAAAGCACTAAGTAATGATAAGACAGCATGCCTTTCAACTATGACATAATTGAGGGGAGAATAAGAAAACATTGCCATCATGAAATAATAAGAAAATAAGAAAACATTGCCATCATGAAATAATATCTATGCAACATTTCCCAAACTATCATCGAGGCACAACGTAACTTGCCAAATTAGGTGATCATCTTGGATACATCCATAATTCCATGAGTATCAAAGCATAAGTGTTCTGTGAAGGCTTGATTCTCCTCTATGGAGCAATGGTAGACTATGCATCATTTCTCTCTCTTTTTAAAGTGGCTTGTGGGAATAACGGTAGGTTACAGTGAAATAATAATGTGAACAAGTTCATTCATCATCCTAATACCTTTACAGTTTGTCTCATAAACAAAGACACACTTTTTATTACTCACTAGATAATCCTTGATACTGTTAATGAAAAACATTTTAGCTATTTTTCTAACAACTTCTAAAGACAATAAACTCTTGTCTTTGATTTATCACCTTCATGACATGTAGTGCTTGCATTATTTAAGACTGATCATCTTCATAACTCGTACTGGAGACAGTTCATTGAGTAAGTAAACCAACAAATGAATTTAGGCTGCTGAGTTCCACCAAGTGAAAAATCAAGAAATAGTCTTATAATTTAGGATGGAGCCTTAAGAACAGCATTCTGCTCTTATAGTAGCCCACCATTGGCTATTGGACCCACTTTATAAGAATCCAGAAGCAAGACAGACTGTTCTAGTTCTCATCCACAGCAATTCAGCACAAGAGATTTCTGATCCTGGAGATTACATATAGACACAACTGAGCCCCAGAATTTGGCATTGGTTAAGTGAGTTTTGCTCCATTTTATAACGTTCCTTGCCACAGTTGTTAGGTGAATCACTGCAGTTATTAAGTTAGCAATATAGTTGTTAAGTGGATCTGGCTTCCCCATTGATTTTGTTTGTCAGAAGGTCACAGGAGGTGTTCACATGACCCTAAGACACTGCAACTGTCATAAATATGAACCAGTTGCCAAGTATCTGAATTTTGATCACGTGACTATGGGGATGCTGCAGTTGTCATAACAGTGAAAAATGGTCATAAGTCACTTGTTGTAACTTTGAATGGTCACTATATGAATGATTGTAAGTCAAGGACTACCTGTATATACATATACATACATGAAAGTTTTTCATGACTCGGCTTAATGCTGTACAAGAATCTGCATCCCATTTCTTCTGAGGAACAGATCCCTGTTTTTCTACCTTTCTATGTGCTTGAGAATGTTTTCTGAATCCCTTTTGATGATGTTTTGAGTGCCCTTTATGACTGGAGATGGTGGCAAATACAACTGAGGAGGCTGCTCTTTTTATTATGCACCTTTCCATCATGTGAAGGTTTCCCAGTTTGCTTGCATTTCTCAACTTGAAAAAGCCCAAAAGGGAAGAGGAATTCTCCCTTAATAGTCATTGGGATTTAACTGGGCAAATCTGGAATGTTGCAGACTTCGGGAGAGATGATTACATGATGAAAGAGAGAACTTTCATACACACTCCTTGGTCACCATGTAACTAATGAATCCACCCATTATTCAAATCAAAGTGGACTTGAAAGAAAGCATACAGAATTATTTTTCTGGAATAGCATTTAGGCAAGAAAAACCAAATGTACAGGTATAGTATAGGGGGTACCTTGCTCAATAGTAGTAACTGTGAGAGGGATCTCGGAGTCCTAGTGGACAATCACTTAAATATGAGCCAGCAGTGTGCTGCAGCTGCCAAAAAAGCCAACACAGTGCTAGGCTGCATTAACAGAGGGATAGAATCAAGATCACGTGAAGTAT